>NC_056737.1:1114925426-1115170426 GCF_019279795.1 Protopterus annectens | reverse complement strand
TACTATTACATCTACTATTACTGCTATTACTATTACTATCACTATTACTACTGTTACTACTTTTTCTTTTTCTATTTCCCTTTGCCTCACTTATTCTGATAACTACTTATTACCATCCCTCCAACTGTACCAGTTATATTGTATTACTTTTACCACTATTACTACCTTTTCTAGTTATATGTACTTATTGTCATAATGTCTTTTTTTGTATTAATATATTGTTATTGGTTGATAAATAATAAAACTAAAATTACATTTTTCCAAATACAAATTTATTAAGTAATACAAATTTTCTTTTGCACTTGTCTCAACAACTTTTTTTTTCAATTTAACATACTATAACAAACAGTTACACATATAACTGTACCCACATGCAGTATTTGCATTGTGTGTCTATGCTCACAACTTAATGGCTTTAGTGGATCTTTATTGTCACTATTTAAAGTGAGTATTTGTTTGCTTTACTCTTTTTGTGTTATGCTGTTTTCTGTTATAATTTTATTATTTTATGTTCCCTGAACCTGAGCCTGAAAATTGTCCATGGGGATTAGCACTCTACCCTGTTTAACAAATGCAATTAAATAAATAAATAATGACAGGTACTGCATTGAGCTATATTACAGAATGTAAATCCATGTTTTTGGTGATTTTAAATGACTGAAAGACAACGCCTATAACCTGTAAATGCTCCAGGCTATGTACTGCTGATGGGCCTGTTTACTGGATCTATAGTGAGGATGACCCACACTAGCGTGACTTGTTTATACTGCATGCGCTAGGCCAACTTGTCCACTGTTTTTAAGACATAGTAGAAGCCTGTCATAGTGCATCAGATGGTGTTACTAGATAATCATGCAGAGATAGTATAAAGCAGTGTCATGTGACTTGTTAGGGAACTGCACTATAAGTTGTTCTGTGTTGCTTCCACCTACATAATTACACCAGGAAATAGATGTGGAAGACTATCTTAAATATACTAATTCACAAAACTGTCCTCTCCAGTGTTCACTGATATAGTCAGCCCCTCTCATGTTTGGCAAATGAATCCCAAGGGATTTCCCACATTTGCGTTGTTCAGCTGGGGATGATGCACCTAGCTTTTTGTGGCTGTCCCCTACAACAATAAAGGTAGTGATTAGTGTAGAAAGGAAGATAGATATATAATAAAGAAAAAGGAACTATATCTAAGTGGTCTTCTGGATAAACTTAGCTAGTACACTAAGGTTATCCGGAGACAATGAAAAGAAAATTGCTTATACATGGAACTATATTATAGGCTTCTGTTTAGCAGAACTCATTGCCTCATAGTAACAGTTATTTATTTGTGACAGTGATCTGCTAGGGTAGCACTCAATACAAAGTCTAAATGAAAGCTATTTTAAATAATTCTGTTTCTTATATTAGGCTACCCAAGCTGCAGTGTATTTATTTTTTCAATATTACTGCCTCTACTCACTATGCACTTACAGTGATAGTGAACAAGGAAGAACTACTTGCTGAATAAGCATTAGTGGCTTATAAAAGCTTCTACTGTGTATTCTCTTACTTTTTTGTTGTCAACTATTTTTTAATTTACATCAAGAAGCCACCACTTTCAAATGCTTGAATGATACAAAAAATATATATTTTTGCCAAAATAGTAGTAAAATATAATAGCAGTCTCACAGCACCAGCACCAACTGAAATGTACTGGTTCTGTTAATATTGTTATGGTATATTATATGGTTATATGTTTCCAAACTCTTCCATATGGATTCATGGCACTGAAAAAATATTTTGTTATTATTAACCAATAATCTTTAACAGTAACCATCAGTAGGAACATTTTTCTGTTGTAGATCTTCTTAACTTTAATGATGAAAATGAGGTCTGACAGAAAGAAAATGTAAATATATGTGTGTGTGTGTGTGTGTGTGTGTGTGTGTGTGTGTGTGTGTGTGTGCGTGTATTTTTTATTTACTCTTTGTTGAGCAGGTTAGTCCCACTAGGCCAATGTCCTCTTTTCAGTAGAGACCTAAGGAGATAGTCATACTGACTATGAGACATTTGGCCAGGGCATCATGGAACTTTCTGTACTAGTTTTTCAAAAAGTGCCATGGGATCTTTTGCACCACTAACTCAAGCATATGGGGCCTCAGTTTAGCTTCTCATCTGAAGGACGATGTACTCAGGGGTGCACTAACAAAACCAAAAACCCAGTGAAGGTGCACATAACACTAACTCAGAAATCAAATCCCCACTCCAGAGTGGAACTCAGAGCCAGGATACACACATGAAAACAAGTAGCATCCATGGATCACACCAACAGGAAATATTTATTAACAAATGCAAAATTACGGTTATGCTTTATGACCAGCAATAAGGAAACATAATCATTGAATGCAATACTCAGGAGTGGAACACCTCTTTATACTGCACTCCAGCACCAGCACTGGAAATTAATCCAAATACCCAGTGTTGGAATAGAACCCCCAGCCTTCTCTTCTACCGATACCAAAAGCAAGTGTGCTACCTGTTGAGCTATCGACATCGACTGTACAACTTGGTTATCGTTTTGTTGTAAACATAATTATACTGCCTTATAATTTGAGCATTTTTCACTAATAATTAACACTATTTATTATCCAGTTAGAGTGGTATGGGCTTACCTGTTTAATCTATAATGTATAGTAAGGCTTACCAGCATCCTTAGTCTATATTTATTTATTTAATTATTTATTTGTCATTTGTTGATTGGGATAGTCTGGCTTGCGCCCTTTTTCAGCAGAGGCCCTGGGAGAAAAGCTCCACAGTACAAATTATACAAGTACAATAAATTCACAGTAAAAAAAAAAATCACAGTAAATCTAGATCAGAGCTTCAGAAATATATCAGCAGAGAACATTCTGGCCGTATTACTAATAATAAGGCAAGAGTATTAAACACAGTTATGTACTCTGTATCTAAAATGTGATTTGTCTGCCTAGAACTGCTCTATGTTTCATTTTTTCATGTGAATTTATTGTGTGAAGTTCCCTCCCTTGCACATAACTTAGAAGTGAGATTAGATAGGAAGGAACATTGGGTTTACAAGCTCTTTCCAGAGGTTGTACCTGGCTTTAATAATTTGGTCTGCTGCTAGTTAACTTTGTCATCTATTTTATTTCTTTTTAAATATTTAGTGATTATAATGCTACATACTAATATATATGTGACTATTTCTGTTTTTCCTGTGTTTTGATATTTATGCCTGTGTGCATTTCTGTTGGATTCCTGTTTGTTTTGAATGTGTATTTATTTGAGGTTATCAATAGGTTAATTAGATTTGAACATGCTTTCCTAGGCATCAGTGAGAAGTGTCATGGTTCATTTAAACTGATTTTTCTTCAGCGTTTCTTCATTTGTATATGCAACCATTAAAGGTTTTACTGCTGTAGTTGCTTTTTTCTTCTTCTTCAAGTCTGACCTGTTGACCCTACTGTTTGGTACTAACTATTAGTATTGTTTTAGTATCACAAAAATAGAAGGATTTTTATGTATGTATTTATTTGTTTGTTTGTTTGTTTGTTTTTATTTTATTTTATTTTTTTACATTTTTGTACCGGGAAAGTCTGACTGGTTTTGTACTGATAAAAAGAAAAGAAGCAGCATTAGTTCAAAAAGAACCTGTACCAATAAAAAGTTAAGGGCAAGTGTATAGCTCTGTGATGAAACAAAAATGATCAATGGGGTTGACTAGGTGTCTTCTACTCTGTCTTTAGTAGCAGTAAACACACCTCTCATCTGTCCAGATTTTCACAGACCATCCAGATTTCTGCCTCATATTTTTGGTCTGTTCCTCATAAAATTTGTGATTTTTCTGGATTTTTGTGGCAAATCAGTGAGGACTGACTTCATTAAGTAATGACAAGCATTTGAGTTTCAGACTTCATATCCTTCAGAAAATGCATGATAGCATGAGACCTTTTACTCAACCAACTTTTTTAAGTTTATGAGAGCAATGTTTAAAATTTGTCCCTATTTTTGGGGCTTTGTCCACCACTATTTTTAGCTTTGTCCGGAGTTTTTATGCTAAGCGGTTGAGAGCTATGTAAATCTAACCCTTATTATTTGATAATGATAGAATAAAATGTATAAAAATGAAGTGGCAGAATCACTGATTTTAACTTACGGAGAGGATTTACTCCTCATCATAACAAAATCAACTTTATTTGGCCCTTACCACTCTTAACCAACCAAGTCATCCTTCCACATGGTTGATTTATCCCCTGTCCTATCTCCTTTAGTACACACAGAGTAGGAGAAAGGTGTTGGCAGCCATCTCAAACAGCAGGTTCAGAGTCTTCTCTTTTATACCTTAACTACAGTCATGCCTAACCATCACATGGGACATCTGATACATGCAAAGCCATCCCCATTTGGCTGGCTACATGTCAGTCATTTTGCCATCTAGACATGATATTCTGTAAAGGTCTGGTGGTGCAGTTTCAGCAACCAGGTGCTAGATTTCTGCTGTCTACCACAAGTTGCTCTCAGTTACTGGATTTGTTATTCCAAGTTATTGTCATCATAGCTGTGGCCATAACTTTTATGACAATGGAACTTACTTCACAAAATCAAATATGCCCTTACCTGTGCAAACATTAATTCCATTGCTCCATATAAGGTGGAGTAAGTCCTAGATTACAACTAATGTTCTTCCGTCAGGCTGATCTATGTAGGAGAGAAAACTACTTACTAGAGGTGATAAGAATTAAATATATGGAATATCTATGAGACCTAATATAAAACTGATAATATAGGGCAGACTAAAGGGTGGAAAACACATTAATGAAAAGAAAATAGATTTAAGAGTGTTTTCTTCCCTTTGGTTAGGTAGAGTTCACATAATAAAGTGAAAAGCCAGGGTACCTTTTTGGCTGGGCTTGTATAGGCCCCAGGGCTGATAGCCTAGTACCTACCTATGAACCTATGAACCTATGAACAGTTTGCTCATTATACTATCTCTTGCCAACATTTATCAACATTATCTTCCAAGAAACAGTGGTCAGAATTACAAGGGAAATATTGTCAGTCTTTTGATGGGAGAGGTTGAGTGATTGTACAACGACACTTTGTTGACCTATGTGTGAGGGCTGGGTGTCTCAGTTAAGCATGACATCAAGTGTGGTATCTATGCAGGTAACATTCCAGCAAACATTAGTCAATTACAATGGAGGCTGTCCTTGCTAAATGAAAGCTAGAGGTGAACTAGATTTGTATAATAATCAGGATATTTCTGTCTGTGCACAAGATTAAAAGTATGTCAACTTATCTTTCTCACTGTTTGCCTTTACTATACTGTTTAATTCCCTCCTCTCCACTGGCTTAATTAATTTGGCAGACCACCACCATGCTATGCACCATGACCAGACAACTCAGATCTGTAGCACATGTCCATTGTCTAGTAAGCTCCAGGGTCTCTGACTATAGCATACACAATGACATTAAGGTGAAAAGAATGGCACATGACATGACTCCTAAGTGACTGTAGCATACACATTGACATTAAGGTGAAAAGAATGGCACATGACATCACTCCTAAGCGGCTGTAGCATACACAATGAAATTAAGGTGAAAAAAATGGCACATGACATCACTCCTAAGGGACTGTAGCATACACCATGACATTAAGGTGAAAAGAATGGCACATGACATCACTCCTAAGCGACTGTAGCATACACCATGACATTAAGGTGAAAAGAATGGCACATGACATCACTCCTAAGTGACTGTAGCATACATAGTGACATTAAGGTGAAAAGAATAGTGCATGACATCACTCCTAAGTGACTGTAGCATACACAATGACATTAAGGTGAAAAGAATAGCACATGACATCACTCCTAAGGGACTGTAGCATACACAATGACATTAAGGTGAAAAGAATGGCACATGACATCACTCTTAAGTGACTGTAGCATACACAATGACATTAAGGTGAAAAGAATGGCACATGACGTCACTCCTAAGGGACTGTAGCATACACAATGACATTAAGGTGAAAAGAATAGCACATGACATCACTCCTAAGTGACTGTAGCATACACAATGACATTAAGGTGAAAAGAATGGCACATGACATCACTCCTAAGTGACTGTAGCATACACAATGACATTAAGGTGAAAAGAATGGCACATGACATCACTCCTAAGTGACTGTAGCATACATAGTGACATTAAGGTGAACAGAATGGCACATGACATCACTCCTAAGGGACTGTAGCATACACAATGACATTAAGGTGAAAAGAATGGCACATGACATCACTCCTAAGCGACTGTAGAACAATGACATTAAGGTGAAAAGAATATCACATGACATCACTCCTAAGTGAACCATTTATTTCTTTATAGTATGCACTGACTTTCAGTTGAAAGTATGTTTCCAAACTGGACATCTGTAAAAGTCGTGGCTGTGATGTATCTCCATAGCTAATGTATAGCATATATGGCATATTTTAAGTTTTCCTTTTTTATTTCAAGATTGCTTTTATTTTCAATCATAACACACAAAAACATGTAATGTTTATAAAAAACAACTAATACTTCAAATATAGGTAATAGAAAATGCACATTGTATCAACTAATGACACAGCTGACTAGTTGTTATACTTCTCCAATAACAACAACAGATTTGCCAACTATTAGATTCCAGACTTTCCAGTTTGGATCTCACTGTAATGATAAGCATTTCTCTTTGAAAAGCAACAGTGACCAAATTTATAAATTCAATGAAATGAGGTGATGAGACACTTTTCCAGTTCATTTGATAGGTTTTCTGGCAGTTGCAAGGAAGATCCACAATAAATAGCACTGATTTTTATTTAATACATTTTGAGAACTGGAGCATTAGCCAATAAACCAAGTTTTAGGGGTTTCATATGTATCAGACCATAACTCTTTTAAAACAGTTTTGAAGCCATCCCAAAATTTCTTATTCTTTTCACATGTAAAGAAAACATGACACCAGTCAGCCTTCAAAGTGATTTTTTTACATCTCCAATAGACTCATTAGTTTTATAAATTCTAGATATTTTATAAGCAATGATAAAAAATCATTGCAGGTATTTCCAGGTAAATATTCTACAGAAGGTAGAAGAAGACGTTGAGCATACTGAAGACAATATTAGATGTGCTTTTCCTTTGTTGACTGGGTTAGTCCTCTCCTTTCAGGAGAAACTTGAAGTGGTACTAGAAATTTGGCCAGGGCATCAGTGAACTTGCCCTACTCTTTTTAATAAGTGCAGAAGGATTTTTTTACATCCACCTGAGCTTCCACCAACTCCAGCAGAATGGGGCTTTAACTTAATGTCACATCTGAAGGGTGACACACTCAAGAGTGCAACACCCACCCCTTATGTATCTGCAATTGCTCTACCTTGTGTAAGAATAAAACAAGAACACTAAAGAAACTGCACAATCTGATCTGAACTATGCAAAACCATTTTTATACTCAGGTTTGAAAATATAACTTGAAAAGAGGTGCTGGAGAATTAAAGGAACATGATATGGTGGTAACAAAACTTGAATGATATGAAACGCCAGGGACCAGAAAACTGAAACACTTTACTATGCCAGTTAAATATGTAAGCAGGCATATGTGTGCCTTGCATGTTCTGTGGGAATCTATCCATGTTTATCTATATTTATATCAACTATCTATATATGATCTATATATAATCTATCTATCTATCTATCTATCTATAAAATATACGGAGGGACAGAGAGAGAGAGAGAGAGTTTTATATATATATATATATATATATATATATATATATATATATATATATATATATAGATGTATTACCAAAATTACTGTAAACAACATAATAGTATCATTCAAAACAGTGACCACATAAGGTCAGAAAAGCGAACGTTTACATGCATGCCACTACATATGCACTGAGAAACAACCTTGACAAATGCAGTATTTTAAAACCAAAACAACAAACATATTGCACAATTCATGGAACAAAGTTAGCTGTAGTCTGTAGGAGAGTCTATGAGAATGATGAATGTGGGAACAAAGTTGGGATTTGTCTAGCAGTGAGCATCTGTATATTCAAGCATTTTTTATGCATTTTTTTAATTTGGTTTTGAAAGATTTATGTTATTCAGGTTTGCTTAATGGGTTCGACGATAAAGATATAGATCTCTGAGATATAATTAGAGTATAAGGTACCTCCTTTAGCACTGCATGGCTTGTTTGTATGTGAAAATCTGTAGAAGGATTCTACATTGTAAAGACATATGTAGAATGTTTTAATAATGTTGTTTAAGGCTGGATATTCGCTTTGTTTTTGTACCAGATGTTGGGGCTACAAGTAACTGAGGGTGTATGACATAGTGGGTTGTGTTAAGCCAATTTTACCTTTTTTTAGTGGGGGGTTAGTTAGATGAAAGTTATTGTCATGCTTTAATAGAGGAGAATAATTCCGAGCAGGCTCTGGAGTTTACTTCGATAACAGCTTATTTTAGGCTTCAGAAATATAATTTATCCAGATGGTACATAAATGCTACATAACTGCATATATGGAACAAAAAAACACTGTGCAGTTAGCAGTTGCACTTGATATAGTCCACCTAGTTAGAATAGCAAGCTTAAGGTTACACAATGAATGCAGGATAACAAAATCATTTTAAGGGATAAAAAATGTCCTGCTGTGTTGATATGCACAAATATTGTAAGAAGCAAAACAAAACAGAAGAAGGTTGTGAAATCTTCTTAGCAGGAATGATAAAGCTTATTTAACGGTTCTTAGGTATATACTAGGTTAAAACCACCAGGGCCTTTATAAACCTAGTCATGTAACCCAACCTAAGAGTGTCCCTCTGTATCATGGACATTTATTAGAAGGGGATATGTTAGTCATGAGGTTTTTAATGTTTATGTGGGAGGTATGTTAGTTTGGGCATAGTTACTGGCTGCCTTGATCTATCAGAGACATGGGGCCCAGAACTGGGGTGAATTTCGATTTTCCATCCATTGCTCAAGTTTATTTATTTATTTATTTAATTAATTAACATTTGGTAACTGGGAAACTGCGACTGGGTGAACAACCCATTTCCAGTGGAGGCCCAGGGAGAAGCTACACAACAGAATATATCATAGGATATCCTAAAGCACAGGATTTACATGCACTATAAGAAAACAAAAGGTGAGCAACACGAAAAGGTAATATATATTTACATTTTGCATAAGAAATCAAAAACAGGGTCAAAACAAATTGCTGATATGTAGGGAAGGCAAAGAAATGTGGAATTAGCAAGCTTTTCCATGTACATATACAGGATGAACTTCACATGCTTATTACTGCTTTAAAGGTTGTACCAATTTCCCATAGAGTTAAAAAAAGATAGGAGCAGTAAGGGAGTACATAAGTAAAATTATGAATAAAGGGGATGTAGAGAAACCATTATAGGAAGCATTTATAAAATATTCTTATATGGAGACTGTTCACCAGGATAAGGGGAGTAGAAAAATCACTCTAGAGAAGATAGAGACACTAAGGCATGTTGGGGGTTAGGGATGGGCTCTGTTTCATATGGATGGAGAGCATGTTCCAGAGCAAGGGGATTCTCTGAGACACATATCTGTCTAATGCTCTATTTATTTTGCAAGCAAAATTTAAATCCTTGCATCTAGTGGTTCTGATGCTGTTCATTTTGTGAATGTGCAAAAGGTCCATTACAGCTGGATCCAAGGATGCCTTGTATGCCACGCATAGACTGCCTCTCAATAACTCAGACAATGTGTTTATAACCTGGATTCTCCTGCTAAGGAACCTTTGTGGGCATTCCAACTGTTGCATATGTCTGGTCAGGTACATGCTGAAGGAGGCATTATGTTCAATGATGGGTCTGATAAGGGCCGAATAAAGTGACACCATAACTTTCTTAGACCTGGATGATATGCCATTTTTATAACTTAGGCAACATGGAATGATTTCCTTACTACCTTGGCCACATGTTGGCCAAATGCCAGATTACTGTCTACATATGTTCCCAGATCCCTGGCTACCAGACCATCTCTTAGGGACTGTCTTATTGATGGAGTAATTAGCCTGGGTGGACATTTTCCCAAAAAACACTATAATGCTTTTTTTGGCAGTCAGTTTTGATCTGTGACTTTGGCACCAGTCGGTTGTCTGGGTTAGACCCTCTTGTAAGATGTTTGTGTCATAGTGGAATATATGATAGCTTCTAGTATGCAATTATCTGCAAACTTGATCAACCAAAGGCCCTTGACATTAGCCTTTACCTCTAAGAAGTAGACATCAATTAGGAGCAGTGCCACCCTGGAGCTCAGGGTACCCCACAAGTGATTGCTCACATAGTAAAGGTGATCTCACTAATCCTGACTTCCTGAGTGTTGTCTGTCAGCCAGCTGGTGGCGATCCAGCTAGTTATGTAGGGGTTTATGCCCAATTTGGTGAGATTGTCAACTCTGCCTGAGTGGGGTATTCTATCAAATGCCTTAGCTAGGTCCAAGTATGTGGTATGCACCATTTTCCCCTCATCCATTGTCTTGCTGACCTCAAAGACATATACCAGGCTTAATAGACATGACCTTCCCTTGACAGAACCAAGCTGTGTTGTGTCCAGTGGTTGAAGGTTGCCTATGTCTTTTTTGATCATTTCCATGATAATTCATTACTTGACTTTGCATATTAGACTAGTCACACTAATACATCTGTAGTTTCTGGGGTCAGTTGATAGTCCTCCCTTGTGAGGTGAGATAACATTGTAGGTTTCCATTCTTGTGGTCCAAAGCCTCTTTTGAGGCCATAGTTGAAAAGTGATTCAAGTGGTCCTGATAGGTCATGTTTCAAGCTATTTAGGAGGCATCCCAGGATAGTGTCATGGCTCACTGAGGCTGGATTTCTGGCTTTAGTGAGCACTTCCAGGACATGCTTCCTTTTAATAGTTTGGGGAATTATGCTAGTAGTATTCTTGGGGGAGTAGGAGGTACAATTGAATTTGTCAGCCAGCAAATTCACTATGTCACTCTGTTCAGGGAAACTGGCACCATTAACCACCAGTTCAACACACTGCTGTATGGTGTCTTTGAGGTTACAGACATAGCTGTAGAAGGCCTTGTGGTTGTCTTCACCCTGTGAGGCTATCTTGACCTCATAACTGGTCTTTCTGGACTTAATTAGTCCTCTAGTTTCTGGTTTAGTTTAATTAGAGAGCTGTTTTCATTATGGGAATTGCTCTTTCTGATTTTACCCATCACTTTTTCCTCTTGTTATACATTTTTAGAGTTAGTTTTGGTCTACTTTTAGTAGGTAGAGTAGCTTCTATACCATGGGCGCCGGAACCATAGAGCGAGGGGGGAGGGGTGCCCCCCCCAATTTTGCAGCAGATCCGTCCAATTTTTTTTCTCTTTGTTTCAGCTTGCCGGAATTGAGCTGGAGGCATTTCCGACTGGCTGAAGGAGCTCATGCATTTCTGGCTGACTCAAATGCGAGTGAGCGGGAAATTTGCAATTTACTGCTGTAAGATGAAATTACTGGATTATCGGCTGCAGAACGGAATGAAGTACAGGGCGAGTGATTTACTGCTGCAGGACGATCTGGTGGGGAATGAAGTTAGGTAGGAAATTGTGTGTGTGTGTGTGTGTGTGTGTGTGTGTGTGTGTGTGTGTGTGTGTGTGTGTGTGTGTGTGTGTGTGTGTGTGTGTGTGTGTGTGTGTGTGTGTGTGTGTGTGTGTGTGTGTGTGTGTGTCTCTCTCTGTTGAACAGGTGACCTGGTGTGTAATGCCTTATTCTATGAAATCTCTTTTTTAAAAATATTCATGTATTCCAAGTTCTAGATTTTTACCAGATTTTCCATGAGTTGTGGAAAGACAATGGCCTTCTGAAAAATAGGTACATTTATAGATGTTGTATTGAAAATGATCATTTTCTTGACTTTCTGATCTGCCTTTTTGCAAGTGTTGGAGGTTCAGAGATTTCTGAATCACAAGAGCTCATTCACAAGCTACATAAGAAGATAGGACGTTCATGTTTTTATTCATTCATTTATTCATTCATTCATTCATTCATTAATCAAGTACATGGGTTGGATCATACATTCTTTTTTTAGCCATGATCTTGTTGCAAGAAGATTAGATTACAAGCATATACAATATATGTCGTATGTAATACCACCTATTAAGTCAGGCAAGTTATGATATATTTCTGTGACTAGAAGTCGTCTAAATTGACTAAGTATTATTCTGTCATTAAACATTATATATATAGGTGAACAGTGAGCACAATTCAAGTCTTAAGATACAGATTACATTGGCTAACAATGGTTCTTGCTCACCTGACTAGCATACTTCCCACATGTGACTGCTTTTCTTTACAAATAAATATACAGGCAGGTTTCTTACGGACTTTTTGAGGTTTTATTATCTATGTAGGCTGAGATCAGACTGGAGCATATAGTGAGTTCCTTCTACAAATGCAGTAAATGGAATGCTGTAAAATACTCATGGAAATAAGGCACTTCCACTATAACTTATTGACTTATAGCTGAATGAGGTTATACCACATCAATTCTATGGAACTGTCATTTTTGCAAGATATTTTATCAAATATCCAGTCATAACCTTGCCTGGATGAAAAACGGAAAAAAAAGGGAAAGAAAGATGACCCTCCCACATACACCCATGGGAGGGGCAATCTTTTCCACCCCGAAAGTTATATGTGTCAATGCAATGGCTGTACAAACGTGCGCTTTCTTGATGCAATTTGGTACTAGTTACAGATTTTTGCTTCATAGTTGCCACATAGGAATGTTCACTAGAGACTGTTTGATTTCTGTACTAGTGGAATGCTCTGTTTAAGATTGGAATTGTATAGCAGGAGTATATTTCCAAATTAAGTGTTACAAGGCAGGATGCTTGCAATATAAAGAATGCTGTGGGATAATTGTAAATGGGAAAGAGTCAATGTACTTTGTATTTCTAGACATTTTATTTCTTTATTTTGGACAGATACAGTGACAGATTCTCCTTTGGAAATTTGTTGTATATTTAGTCTTTTGTATTTTTATGTGGGTTGAATGGATATTTATTAGCATAGTTGGAACATAGACAGGGCTGGGTCAATGGAGTGATCAAGCAATATTCAAATGATTGAAGTCTATAAGGTATGGCATAGCTTTGTGTAATGATCCACATTTTTTTCCATTTTTTTCATTAACAATTAAATTATGTTGGTCAAATTTTAAATGCTGGTTAACGATGGCTCCTACAAACATATTTGCAATTCCTCTTTCTAATGCATTATTTTGCAAGATAGTTTTCATTTCTTTATGGTTTCCTTTTGAAGGACTGGAGGTAAAGAGTGCTATCTCTGTCTTTTTGGTGTTTAGTCAAACTTGTGACTTTACAAGCTATTGGTCTATAGAAGCATTTTTTATTGCACTATTTTCTGAAATTAAATTACAGAGGGCACTGAACATAATAAGGAAGAGTCATCTGCATACTGGATAATGCTGCTGTCTTATGCAATATTTATGCATTTCATTTATAAAGATGTTGAACAGATATGGACCTTGGACTGATCTTTGAAGTGTTTCTACTGTACTGGGTAGAAAAGAAGAACATGTTACACCGGTGGGTATGCTGAGTGTGCAGATTAAGGTACATTTTAAACAATTTTATCATTAAAATCACTAAAACCTACTTTAGCTAATTTAATAAGTGGTAATGTGTGAGCTATGGTATTGACAGTTTTGGATCAATCTAAGCGCCATATAGCTTTTAGTTAACTGTATTTATGAATATTATTATTAATGGTGTTTCAGCACTATTTGCCTGTCTGAAGCTATGGCTTGTGAGGGAGAGTAAGTTGTTTAGATGTTGTACATTTTTAGTATGTTCCTGTTAATTGCAATATATTAAATTAAAAGTTTTAACTTGTATTGATGTGGTTCCGTTGTGGTTTCTATAATATAGATGTTTATCTGCAGTCAGTGATTTTAACTAAAGTTCAAAGTCTGTGTAATATAAAAATATAAGATTATTTTCATTGTATGGACAAACATGATTGTCTGTACATTTAATTAGTATTGATACTGGGTATGCTATAGAGTCAACAGCAATTTGTGATTAGTCGGAGGGTAAGTTGTTTTGTGCCACAGTAGTTAAGTAGTTATTTTTAGCTTAGTTACCATTTTTTATGATATTGGTTACCACTAAATCTAACTAGAAAGAGTATATATTTTAAAGGGTTCATTTAAAGCATATTTTGTATTTAATTAAAGTTATAGTAGAACTTATAAAATGTGAGTTTAAAATACAGAGAGTATTAAAGCCAGTTTCACGTGGACATGGATTTGCTTGGGTTTTCTTTCAGGGCTAAGCAAATTATTGCGCTATCTGGGATTTTCTTTGCTGGTGGTTTACATATTATTTTATTATTGTCTGTTTGTCTATTTTTCTTGATAGTTTTGATTAATTTCTCAAATGTATTTATTTATTTGACATTCGTTCACCTTGAAAGTCCAATTGGGCCAGAAGATGTCCATATTCAGGGGATGCCCAGGGAGAAAAGCTTCACAATCACAATCTTTCAAAAATCAAGTACAGATATTTTAAATCACAAAGTATCATGTTACATTACAAAACATAGGAGTGAAAAAATGTTGTAATGAGTAAATCCTAGAACATATGTTTCATAGTAGAGTCCAATGAAAAACAATAACATGAGTTAGAGAAAGTATGTGAGGAAAAGCTCAATAGTCATATTATGTGTTACATAGTTAGGTATGTGATAAATGAGACCTAAGACTTCCTAATAAGATATTTAAAGAGATAGTAGAGATTACATGATTAGAGACAGTCAGGGGAAACTGAGTGATATCATAGTATGAGAGATGGTGTTCATATTATGGTTATAGAAGAAGGATGGAGAGAAGGAGATTATAAGAAGAGTGCAGGTAGGGGGTCTTTGGGTAGCTTAGGTGAGTAGGGAGGAAAGAGAAAGAGGTAGAGAAAAGGTCTGCAGAGATGAAGTGGATAAGGGAAGGTAGTGGGAAGACAAAAGAAAGGAGTGGAGTAGGAAGGTATAGAGGGTTGTGAAGTATGATTTAGGTTGAAGGGGTGAGTGAAGTGTAGTGACTATAGTTTTGTAAATTTTGGGGTGTTTTTGTTATCTTACCATACCTTCCATGCTTTTCCGGATGATTCATAGTTGGTCTGAAGCTAGCTGTTATTGAGGGAGCATATATATATCTATGGGTTTATGTTAAAACATCGAAAGTGCAGTTCATCGAACTGCACTTTCACGAACCCACTTTAGCGAATGTGCATAACATTGAACATGCACCTTTTTACTTTGTTTTAGCGAAAATGCATATTCGATGTTATGCACTTTCACTAAAGTCAGTTCGTCAAAGTGCAGTTAAATTAACTGTACTTTTGACGTTCTGACAAGGACCCATATATATATATATATATATATATATATATATATATATATATATATATATATATTTATACACACACAGATAGATTTAATCATTTTCTTCATAGTGGTGATAATGTGTTTAATATGTTGAGAAAGATGTCATTAAATGGTTCCACTTGAAATCATCAAAATTCTAAACCATTGAAAATCATATGGTCGAGACCATATCATCGAGTGTTTAGAACATCGATGTTGTCAAGGGGAAGAAAAAGGTAAGTAAAAAAGGGAAAAAGCTAGTGTTTCTGCAGGGCAGCAAGGTGTCCTGCACATTGTGTCTGTGAATGTGCCATTTCTGTGATGGCACTGCAGACAGGGTACGGGAAATCTTCCGTTTAGCGCTTCTGCATATAGCGCTAAAATGGAGATTTCCCTTTAGCCCACTGTAGTGCGATCTCGGAGATGGTATATTAAAGTTGGGGTGGTGTGGGGTTTTTTTCTTTTCTTTTACGTTCCCTTTGAATCTTCAATGGTTTGAAACTCGATGTTCTGGTCTCGATGATCAGAATTTCAATGTTTCAAGCTTTCGATGATTCAAAGTGGAACCCATTAAATAATGTAATAGCTTTCTTTAGCAGTAAGTGCTGTAAAGGTAACAAGTGAGTAGATTAGCTTATAACATTTAGTGTTAGATGGTTTAGATGGTGATGACATGTGAAGGGTATTGCAGCCTTCCACTAACTTAGAAAACTGTCTGTTGCAATGGACACATTAATAGGTTCATAGGTTCATAGGTTCATACTAGGCTACCTGCCCTAGGGCATTTATAAGCCTAGCCAGAGTGTGTTTGGCTTTCACCACCCATTTTAAATTAATTTTGCTATGCCCTTTTTCGAGGTTAGTATACTGTGCCTCTGTCTAACAGTGACACAGAAGTGATACCCGGGGTAAACCTACGATCTCCCATCCACTCATCAAGATTCTTCTTGAAGAGAGTCAATGAGGAACTCTGTCTAACCTGGACTGGGATTTTATTCCAGAGTGAAGGGAGCCTCTGGGTTATGAATCTGTCCCTCCAGCATGTCCTATTTATTTCAGTGCTGAGGTTCAAGTCTCTTGAGCGTGTAGCTTGATGGGATTTGGATTTTCTGAGGTGCAGCATGTCCATTAATTCCGGGTTGGACATGGCTTTATACGTCAGGCACAGATCGCCTCTGAGCAGGCAGCATGCCACTGAGTAGAGCTGGAGTTTCTTTAACCGCAGCATATGGCATCCGTTTGAGCCCTTTGATCCTCTTGGTGAGGTACTTTTGGGGTCTCTCCAGTTGCTGCAGGTGTCTGGTAAGGTACATCCCAAAAGGGGCATTGTACTCAATTATGGGCCAGATGAGGGATGAGTAAAGAGGCACGATGACCTCCCCTGATCTATATGTGAATCCCTTCATGAATAGGTGGGCTATATAAAATGTTTTTCTAACCACTTTGGCCACGTGGTTGTCAAATGAGAGATTGCTATCAACTTGGGTCCCCAGGTCCCTAATTACTTCTTCTGTACTTAATGGATTACCACCTATGTGGTAATTTGTGGGCACTTTGTTTTTGCCAGAGGGGATGACTATACACTTTTTGGCGTTTAGCTTGAGGCCATGGCTCTGGCACCAGTTGTCTGTTTCTATGAGGCACTTTTGGAGGATGCTTGTGTCGGCTGGAGAGTCGATTATGGTGCCCAGTTTGCAGTCATCTGCGAACTTGGTCAGCCACAGTCCTTCCGTGTTTGCCTGTATCTCCGAGAAATATATACCAAACAAGAGAGGTCCCAGGACTGAGCCTTGTGGGATGCCACTTGTAACTGGTTTGGAGTCTGACATGGCTCCAGCAATTCTAACCATGTGGGTTCTGTCCTTGAGCCAGTTTGCAACTCATCTAGTGACATAGGGGTTTATATTTAAGCTGGTGAGCTTATCTATAATGCCCGAGTGGGGTATTGTATCGAAGGCTTTTGCGAGGTCCAGGTAGGCTGTGTGGATCACCTTCCCCTCGTCAATGGCCCTGGTGACTGTTTCAAAGAAATCAACCAGGTTTAAGAGGCAGGATCTGCCCTTAACAAAGCCGAACTGGGTAGGATCCAGTGTCTGTAGGTCCCCAATATCTTTATTTATGAGGTCCATGATGATCCTTTCCATAGCTTTGCAGACCAAGCTAGTCAGGCTTATGGGGTGATAGTTTCCAGGATCCATTGAGGCACCACCTTTGTGGAGAGGGACCACTGTTGCTGTACACCACTCTTTGGGTACATATCCTGTAGTAAGGCTGAGATTGAACAGTAGTTTTATGTTTGGGTTTAGCTCTTCTTGGAGTTCATGTAGGACGCAACCCAGGACACCGTCTGGTCACATTGATACTGTGTTTTTTGCTTTGGAGAGGGCAGCTCTTACCTGAGCATCTGAGATGTCAGGGGGGCAGCACTCTGCTGGGATAGATATTTACCCTTTTGGTGGGGATGGGGGAGAGAAGTTTGTGCTGAACCTGTCAGCTAGGATGTTGGCAATGTCTGTGGGTTCGGTGTATTTTTTGTCATTTTGGACTAATTCTGAGCATATCTGGGAATTCCCACCAAGGTTCCTAACATAACTAAAGAAAGCCTTGTGATTATCCTTAGTGTCCTGTGCAATTTTTCTCTCGAAGCTGGCCTTAGACGATTTTATGAGTGCCCGTAGTTTTTTGTTAATACTGATCAGAGATGCCTTCCCTTTTTGGGATTTTGCTCTATCATGTAGTAGCTTCCTCCTTCTATTGTATAGTTTGTTTATGGCTGGGGTCCACCAGACAGGACGTCTGCCTTTGGATGATTGGGTCTTGGTTTTATTTGGGATTGCATGATCCATGCATTCCTGAAGGTGTTCATAGAATGCGTTTATAAAGGATTCTGCAGTCTGGGCCGTATTTTCCACAGGCCCGGGGGCTTTGAAAGATTCCACCTCGGTTTTGAGGAGTGTGAAATTTGCTTTAGAGAAGTTTTTCACTGTGGTTTTCAGGGCAGGGGGTGGAGTCGGGATGTGAATATCCAGTGAGATTAGTTTATGGTCTGATCTTACCAGTGAGGGATACACTTCTGGTCTGGAGCATAGAGTCCCCATGTTGGTGATGATCAGGTCCAGTATGTTTTCCCCTCTTGTGGGAGTGGTAACAAGTTGTTCCATAGCATTTGAGTTTATAAATTCTAGGAACCTTTGGGCTAGGGTGTTGGAGCTAGAGTAATGCTCCCAGTCTATGTTTGGGTAGTTGAAGTCACCCAATATAATGGTGTTTGGAGAGACCTTCATATTTTCCAGTGTTCTCAGGAAGGCCGAGTGGGGTTCCTGGGTTTGGGGGGGGTGGTCTGTAGCAGGCTATAAACTGGAAGGCAGTTTTACCCACTGTTAGTTGCACATGGATAGTCTCTGATGCTTTGTGCTGTGCCACCAACCTGAAGGTGTGGGTATCTTTAACGAATATTGATACTCCCCCTCCTTTTGTGATTCGGTCCAAGTTTTGGGGCTGAAAAGCATGGTATGAGGTATAACCTGGTAGTGCTGGGGTGGTCTCGGGACCCTTGAACCAGGTTTCTGTTACTGCACAGATATCAATGTTCTCCATGCTAAGGAGAGTTTCGAGTGCGTGCATCTTGAGGTTTAGACTTCAGGCGTTGAGTAGCATTACTCTTAGTTTCTTATCCCTTGTGATACCTATGGAGGTGGGTTTGTCTTTTGAGCCTTGCCTAAAAAAGACACTATGGGGGTAGCAAGAGACTTTGCTAATATCCGAAAGCCCAGGGGTGACAGGTGCAAGCCATCCCTAGCGAAGCATCGTGGCTTGTCGAGCATGTCATCCCAGGCTGACAGGCATTGGATCCCCTTTGAATGACACCAATACTTAAGCCAATTGTTGAAATTGATCATCTTGTCTTCATATTGTGGCATCATTCTTGGTGAGGGTAAGATGCTACTCAAGGTCAGGGTCATACCGGCCTGGGCTACATGCTCAGAGAGCTCCTCTATGTCTCTTTTCATGTAGTCCAGGGAGGTACATCTCAGGTCATTCACACCAGCATGGACAATGACTGAGTCATATTTGTACTTGCCTTAGAGTGACCTGAGTGCTTGTGTTATGTGGCGGATCCTAGCGCCCGACAGGCAGCTCACCGTGACCTTCTCCTTGTTCAGCCTGGTGAACGGGATGTCAGTGTGCCTGACGTTAGAGTCACCTATTACAAGTGTATCAGGTGTGTTGTTTAGCCTTAAGGGCTGTGACTGTTCGACACACTGGCTTTGTGAGCTATCTGTTGCACGTGTTTTGTTTTGGGGTAGCGGTTGCTTGGGTGTCTGCTTTGGAGGGCTCTGCTGCTTAGGCAGATTTTTATTTAGAGCCTCCGAGTATGTTTTGTGTGTTTATGTGTTTGGTTTGCTGTCGTGGTAGGTCTATGTGAGACTGGAATTGTAGTGAGTGTGGTTTCCTTCTCCTCCTGACTGGTTTCGCCAGTACTGAGTTGAGAGAGCTTTGCCTCCAGTATGGCTATATGGTTGCATCTCTCACATGTGTTGGAATTTGTTGGGAGGAGGAGAGGGTTGTCTGTGTACATGAGGCAGTTGTAACATTGCCTCAAGATTCCCAGATTCACCAGCTGGACTGGAGAGGAGATTGACAACTGACCTTTGGACATGCTAGAATAGTATTGGGAATTCCTTTATAATTGAAATAAAAGGGCCAATGGGGAACAAGGTACTCAAGGGGAGTTTGTGAGGGTGTAGTGCTTTTAATTTTTTAGTGCTGACTTATATAATTGCTTTAGTGAGCAAGTGCCAGGTATCTAAAATGCAATGTGTTACAGGTAACTTAAATGCAAAAACGACAAACAGTAACTTTCTTTCAAGTGAAACAAGGAAATAAGTACAGTAAGCAATGCAGATATCACTAGGGATCCACAGAAGCACTGGAAAGCCACGTTTTAGGTGGAATTAGAGTTTCAGGGAAATAACAAGCAAACAAACAACAAGCATACAAACAAAGCTAGATTCAGCAGGCCTGGATCTAGTCTATGCTACAGCAAACAAGGTGTACCAATTTCAGTAAGAAACAGTTAAAATATGCAGGCACTATAAGCCTTTAACCAGAAATTCCCAGCTCAGAAGGGCAGAGTCCAGCCTCTCCTCCCACAAGAGTGCAGACCATGAACCTTCTTAATGTAAAATATCTGGCCTGAAGCCCAAGTGCTTAAACCAGAACTAATACACGTTTAGAATAACAGACACTGAGCCCTCAATCAGCAGTTCCCAACTTAGAAGGATGTAAGCTACCTGTCCTGCCACCACAGTGCAGGCCACAAACCTTCCTAATGTAAAACAACTGGTCTGAAGCCCAAGTGCTTAATCCAAAAGACTTAGAATGATAGCTACACTTTAATCAAGTTACTACCAAGCAGTAATAAATACAATTGAATACTTTAAAGAATGCCTGGATTAGTGCTCAAGTTATACAAACAAAGCTAGATTCAGCAGGCCTGGATCTAGTCTATGCTACATCAAACAAGGTGTACCAATTTCAGTAAGAAGCAGTTCAAATATGCAGACACTATAAGCCTTTAACCAGAAATTCCCAGCTCAGAAGGGCAGAGTCCAGCCTCTCCTCCCACAAGAGTGCAGACCACGAACCCTTTTAATGTAAAATAACTGGCCTGAAGCCCAAGTGCTTAAACCAGAATTAATACACATACATTGTATGTGGTGGTGGTGCAGTAACTATATTACACTGGTTGTAATTTTTGGGCCACACCCATTGGCATTCAATTTTCTTTGATTAAATACTTTCTTAAGAATTGTATTTACTTCAATTACAGAGACAAAGCATAAGGAAGGTCCAGATCTGTTGAGGTTGGTTGATTACATGTGGAGCTAGCAAGTCATTAGTGATTGTGTTATAGAATCAGAAGAATCCATCTATCCATCCATCCATCCATCAATAAATCCATCCATCCATCCATCCATCCATCCATCCATCCATCCATCCATCCATCCATCAATATATCTATCCATCTATCCTGCCACATAGTAATCAGAAAACATTTCTGCTACTACTTCTGGGCTAGTAATTTGTAGCCACCCTCCCCAACCAACATCTAAGATCATCTGTTTTTATTGCACATCTTTCCAGAATTGCTCTGGATTGTGAAAAAAAAGGAATGGCTGTCTGCTTTAAAAGTTTTTTCTGTCATGTTTTTATTTTAGATTTATATTTATTTCTGAGTAAAGCATAGCCGTTCCAATTTTCTTGGAAGTTTGATTTTTTTTTTTTGAGATTTTATTTCATGTACTATCCCTGATTTTGTATGTTCTTTTTAAATCAGCATTCAGCCAAGATGCAGTGTTAGACTTTACTTTTTGAGGTGATTTAGGGACATGTCCCCTGTAAAGCAAGTACAATATTTGAGAAGAACTAATTAACTGCATTATTCAGATCTGGAAAACATCTAATTAAGCAGTTAAGACTAGGTACCAGTTTTTCTTAGCAAACAGTTGAGAGTGTAACTGTGCAAGTCATGGGGATAACTCAGATTTCACCTTTATTAAAATGTTCAAATTCTCAAAAAAATTAAATTTTAAAATATGGCATGTTACAAATTAGCATATTCCTTTTCTACTTGCCACGTAACAACAAGCATGGGTAGGAAATCCATGCCCTGTTACAATGTGGTGTGCAAGCAGTGATGTCACTTGTTGAAATGCAGCTGATATCAATATTTCCAAAAACACTGGTGGCTGAAAGGATATCACCATCACCACTGATGTTTTAGCATTTTCATTCTTTGAATCATAATGAACTTCATCAGAAATAAATAAAAAAAAAAAATCACACAATTCAAATCGACCAATCACACTAGATAATGCATTGCTTAATCTTACTTAACTATAACATACTTTTTAAGAAGACAGTTTTGTTGAAGCTGGGATAAAAGATAACTTTTTCAGGAGACAGTGTATGATGGATGAGTTGCCTACTTGCTTTAGCAGGTGATATCACTGCTTACAAGTACCCATTCATCAATTAGATGAGTGAGTACTTAGAGAAACTAGAACGGTTTTCTGTTTTTATGTTCTTTTGCCTTTAATACTGGCAGAACATTAGATAATTTCACCTCTGGGCAGTGTTTGGAGGTATACATGTCATACAAAAAAGTCATATTTTTGTATTTGTTTTAACACTGATTAGGGCAGTGGTGTAATGAATAGTGAGAAGCAAATGCTACTCAAATACTGGAGGGATACCAGATAATAAAATATGTGGATAGTGTAAGCAGTATATACTGCTGAGCATTGACTGATTATTTCTAATTTAAAAAATGACAAGCAGAGTAGGAAGGGGAAACTACCTTCTAAGACAATGGAAGAGGGTCATGCAGCAACATATCAAAGACTGCTTTCTGCGTGTGAGTGAGACAATTTCTTAACATATATCGCAGATCACCCTATACAAAAATGAAGAAGCCAAGCAGTCACCTACCAAGGGCTATTTTATTGGGAATATTTAGTGAGAAATCAATATAGTTATTCTCTAGGAGTAAAATATATATTCCATATTATAGGAAAAATGCATACACTATGGTGGATTACATGATGTGATCATTGTGGGCTAGACAGCAATATGCCAAAGGTTGTTTTCAGTGAGGAAGTGAAATATTTCCTCTGTGTGAATAGGACAATGTTCCAAGTTATATGTAACAGCCATACAATATTGTGGACTGTCGGGTAGGATCATGGAGATGCCAGACAGTAACTGATAAAATGGCTGATTTCAGTGTATTGAGAATTGTCTTAAAAATATTGCATTATATACTTGTATAATGTGGTTGTTTCTCAGGAGAGAAATGAGAAATACACATGTAGGTCTACATATACACACACGCATGCACACACACACACACACACACACACACACACACACACACACACACACACACACACACACACACACACACACACACACACACACACACACACACACACACACTGTGTGTGTGTGTATGTGTGTGTCTGTGTGTATTATCGGCTGCAGAATGGAATGAAGTACAGGGGGAGCAATTTACTGCTGCAGGACGATCTGGTGGGGAATGAAGTTAGGTAGGGAACTAAGGGTGTGTGTGTGTGTGTGTGTGTGTGTGTGTGTGTGTGTGTGTGTGTGTGTGTAAATGCCCCCATCCAATACACCTGGTGGCTAGAGGCTCAAACCTTGTACCTTCAGTATAGGATAAAAAGCAAAGTCCCTAGCCGCCACCACTTGTGAGCTTTGCCCACATTTATTTGTGCTAAGAGTTGAGAACTATAGTGAGAACTGAATTTGTATTCCCCCAGGTTTTTTGTGCTAAGAGTTGAGAGCTGTGGTGAGAAGTGAGAAATGAATTCACTAAATGATAGCCAGTAAGTTTCATTCTTCCTGTTTTTCAGGAAGCTGCTGATTTAGCATAGTGGTATGCTACTCTGACTATAGTACATAGGGTCCTGGGTTCAGGACTTACTAGTGAAATGCATGGTGGTAACACATTTTATTCTAGCAATTTTACAAAATTATACAAGCAATGTTTAAAATGTGTCCCTGGTTTTTGACGTTTTGCCTCCCCCCCAAAAAAAATTAATTTGAAATTAAGTGTGAGAAGCTGTGCAAGATGCCTATGGCTTACACTGCTGTCATTATATTTATAGTGTGGGTGTGGAAGTAGACTTTTATGATGGAAATGTTCTGAATTGGGCAGTTTTGTCATTATTAGTTCATACATTTTGTTTCATTGCTTACTAGAAGACTGTTCCAAACTACACATTTAAAACACATTCAAACAAGTGGTGCTGTATTATACAAGGAATATAATTTAAAACAATCAGGTTAAAACAATAAGGACGGTGAATCAAAGAATGTATACATGTATGCTTGCTCACAGGATGCAGGAGATCAAAATAGGGGAAGAGACCAGCCACCAATTGAGTCCCCGGGGTTCAGTGCTGAGACTTTCTGTTTGGCATATACATCTCAAAAGTAAAGGGAAATACCAAAAGGCTTTGGCTGACTAAGTTTGAGATGACTGCAAGCTAAGAGCAGTTATTGAATCCCCAAATGACTTAGCCATCATGCAGGAAGGCTTGTCCTAAACAGTAACTCGTGCTGGAATCATGAATTGAAATTAAACTCCAAGAAATACATTATCGTATCCTTTGGGAAGTCATCTACTCCAGGGAACTGCCAAATTGACAATGCCCCCTGAGAACTAAACCCAATTGTTTGGCATTTGGGAACTTATGTGCACAGTGACCTAACTTTTGACCAACATGTGCCCAGAGTCATAAGAAAGTCTTTCTGCATTGCACAGCTTATATACAAATTGATTGTGACTAGATCTAGAGATGTTATTGTCCCCCTTTACAAAGCCCTCTTTAGGTCAATCATTATGTCTAATGCCTGCTTTGGCATGTATCTGTCCAGACCCATGCAGCAATTGGAATACTCACAGAGATACCTTATTAAAAGGATACGGGTCCTAAATAATAGGTCTTGCATGGACCACCTCAAAGATTTATCACTATACTCAGTATCCTCAGAGTGCTTAGAGGTGACATGTGTCTGGCATACAAGGCATCCTCCAACCTAATACAGATGGACCTATTGAACATCAGCAAGTCAAATAGCATCAGAAATATTCAGTCCAGGTATCTAAACTGAATGTTGTGTAAAACAAAGCTCATCCTTGTCCACATTCAAATACAACTTGGATCTAAGGATGGGTAATAGAAAATGTATTCCAGGATTGTCCCTCATGCCACTAATGGATAGAGGCAGTTCCTAAATGCTGCATCCCTTACATGGGTCCCCTCAAATTATCTATAGTATGATGACATTTATTCTCACTAGGGCTAATATACAATTATCAGCCATGAGATAGGTAAGACCAATCAGAAAATGTTAATTCAAGCACCAAAAGGGAAATTGGCTAAGCTTAAAATGTCTTCCAAGAGAATCTATATTGTGGTAGTAAATAGTTTTAAAAAATTGCCCTTTTTAGATCACTAAGTGCCCCTTTCACCCTCCACCCCCCCCCCAATCTTCAACAGCTTCCGCGGCGCCTCTGTTCTATACAGCCCTTTACATAGTTGTACAGGGTCTCTGTGAACAATTCTGCATACATTGCTGTGAACGTGGGTTAAAAGAGGCAGTGAATTTTGACTATTGCTTAATAAGATATGGATTGCTTTGTAATAGTTCCTAACTGTTAGTGGGTTTGCAGTGGTTACCAACATGATTTTTATTTCAAAGAAGACAACTTTTTTTGTCAAACCTCACCAGTGGGGGCATGGCACTTAGGGTGTGCAGTGCCCTTCCAGTATGTTTGAAACTCTGCTGGTTATGTGCACTGGTCAAGGGTATTTGTGTCAATAAATTCCAGAAATCATTGTGCATGTGAATTTGAGGCAGTGTACATTTCCTAGTCTCTTGAGGGGTAGTTAAAGTCTCCCATGAATAAGGTATTTGGTTTAACGATGGGTATGTCCCGTAGGTCTCAGTATGAGCTATGGGATTCTTGGGACATAGACGGTGACCTATAGCTTGGTAGGATATGGTATGGGATTTTGTCTATGGTAATTTGCACATGGAGTAACTTCTGGACATCATTCGGTTTAATGAACCTAGACGTATACTTCTTACTAATTTTGATTTAGTTTCCTCTATCTTTTGTCTCTCTCTAAGCAACTAATGGTCTAAATGTGTGGAGGGCACTGAAGCCATCCAATGCCAGAGTGCTTTCTGTGGATTTCAACCATGTCTCGGTAATGTTACAGATGTCTATATTCACCTGAATGAGGAGAGCTTGAAGTGTGTAGAGTTTCTTGTTTAGGCACCTAGCATTGAGCAGTAACACCTTTAGATTCTTTGGATTTTATTTGTTAGAGGTGTTTTAATTTGACATTGCCTAAGAAAGGGTTCTAAAGAGGTGAAGAAAGTTTTAGCCAATATTCAGAATCCTAGTGTGACAGGTGCAGACCATCCTTTGCAAATCAACATGGTGTGTTCGCCATGTCTTCCATGCTGATAAATATTTAATGTCCCCTGGAAAGACACCAGAAACTAAACCAATTATTGAAGCCACTCATCTTTTGTTCGCACTGCAGCATCATTCGCACTGAAGGTATATGCTGCTTAAACAGTAAGAAGGTGCTTGACTGCTCACCTTACAACAAAACAACACTGAGAGGTGAGACATTATTCTGCATACAAAATACTGTTAGTACAACCCCCTCAGACAACCATCCCCCAGCTAGGTGGAAAAACTACAGAACGTAACAGTTAATGGACAACTGTCTTCAGTTTCTCCACCGCTGGAATATAATAAGAAGAATAATGATTAGGTCTATGATCATAACCGCTATATTATTTGTTAAGGACATGGATGCCAAGAAATTCACCTGAAGACTGAATCCATGTCAGTAACATTTAATACAAGGTGTTATGGAACTAATGAACCTATGAACCTATGAACCTATAAGGTTATGGTCAGAACAGCAAGTCTTAATTCTTTGTAGTGCATGGAGATTTATGTGTCCCATGTACTACTAGTTACAGAAAAAAGCACAAAAGGTTTTTCTGACTTTCCAAGCCGATAAAGCACTTTGCAAGCATTGTCACTTCTTAGTTCCATACCCGATTTTATCAGCATTTGAAGAGGTGCTTAAAATTCCTAAGATCGGGTTTTGCACTACTAAAGTGCCTAAATGGTTTATTTTGTCCTGATATTGCAGTGTAATCATGATGATCCATGCACTACATAACATTTTTACTTTCAAACCGTGATGTATTACAGACAAAAGCTGTACAGTAGAAGAAAACATGTAAATTCTGCCCATAATACTTAACTGAAATTTGATTATATCTATTCTATAAACAAAATGTAAACTCCAAAACCTTGCTAAAGCATCCTTTTTAATTTGTTGTAACATGTAGCCCAAGTTCCTTCCTCTCCACCAAAACTAGAACCATCTATTTTACTCAGTTTACCTTTATACGTGCACTTTGCACATGGGCAAACAGCAGATGTTCGAAAGGACATTGGAAGAGTTTGCAAATGTCGAACGCAAAATGCTTTGAATGTGCAATGAGCGAATGCACAGTCACATTCGCTCATTGCAGATTCGGCATTTTGGGGTGGATTGCACTATAGTGGGGATCAGAAAATTGACCCTTTCCCCACTGTAGTGCAATCTCGGAGTTAGTATATTAAAGTAGGGGGGTGCATCCCCCCCACATGGGGGTGCAGGGGGGCTTGCCTACTGCATTACACTTCATTACACTTTGTATTCGACTTTTATGTTCACAAATCAGCAAATCTGATTTTCGATTTGCCGATTTTCGAACATTGGAAACTGTCACGGATTTGTGTTTCGTGCTTACGATTTGCTTATATGAGCAATCGCACAAGTGATTTTCGCATATGTAAAGGTAAACCATTTTACTCACCTGCAACAAAAAAGCTAATTTCCACAAAATTATTCTATGAAAGTTATTGCAATCATAATCAAGTATTTATTGTCTTACTTTTGTCATCTGCAGCATAAAAAATACTATATCCAGAGTTCAATAACCACAGTGTAGGTTTTACTCAGAGCCTACATGGAATGTTTTCACATACACAATGTTGCTCACTGCACAGCATCGCAAAATAAATATTAATGAAGTGCAGCTCATATAAGGAAGGTTTGGCAGTTTGCACCAGTGTTGGTGGCCATGAAACCTTTAATATGAATGCGGATCATACCTCCCAACCTTTTATTGCATTTCTGTGTAAGGTTGCTGCCTGCAAAAGCAGATTGTAGGACAGCTTGACAATTGCTTTTCCCTTACTTGAGTTTTCTTCATTAAAACTTGTTTTGGGCAATGCCATAGATTTATTTTCATCATTTCAACTATGTTTCCGTTTTTTTTTTTTTTTTTGGAGCCAGTGTTTGCGTGATGCACCACTTAGCACAAACAAGCTTGGCTGTGTTCACCCGGTTTGTGTGAAGTGCAGCAGTAGACAAACTGCACAAATGGATCACCCAGGTTGCAGACAGGACCCAGGCAGCCACAAACATAAACCAGATACACTCAGTTAATACTATATTGGTCATCGTGCAAACATGGGAAGTGGCGTTGCACTGCTATAACAGCAAGAACTTTATAATGAATACTAAGATAGGGAGTGTCATGTTGCTAATGCTGTGGCAGCATGTGTGTTAAGTGTAGGTGTGGAGTGCAGATGGTCTGGGGTTCTAGTACAGGGTATTCAAATTTTGTTTTACTTTTGTGACATTGCTGATTATAAAAATGAAGTGCAACATGCACAGCTGTTTTCTCAACCTTCTTGTGGCAACTGCTGTAAATGTAGGACAACCATAGACATGGTCCATTTGACTAAACACAAGTGCCTGCATACCAAATAACCTTGAGACTGCATTGCTTGCCACTGTTGTGTATCCCTTACCATCACACAAACACATTGCCTGCCACTGCCTACACTCAACTACCGTGTTTGCTTTATGGTAAGCGATAAGCAACTTTTTCAGATGTTGCAAAACCAAATGTGAGCACTCTCAGTAAGTGTGATATGTGCAACTGATGAGAAAACAGTGGAGGGAAATGCTCATTCTACATTCAGCTTGAGCTATAGTAGGCATGTCTGAGTGCATAGGTGGGGTGTTCAGGAGTCCAAAGTCTTTATTGGACTCCTAGCTAAGAGGCATGGGCCCCGATTGCTGCAGTGGGACTATTCAGGCTCAGAATAAAAGTCTGAAGCCTGGAATATTATTACCAGGGCATTGGCTAGTGCTACAGGTATCCCTTGCACTGGTGAAGAATGCCAACATCATTTTAATGACCTCCAGAGGAGGAGGTGGGATACCCACGAAAATCGGATCAGGGAATTTAGCACGGTTGACACCCCACAGATGTGCATGTATCAATTACAGTGAATACCTGTAAGAGTTAAAAGCTGAATACAATCAAGACTGATATTCACAATGGTATTCTGTTCTGTTCTGTTTTCCCCAACTGCCACAGAATTATTAAATTCTTTAATTACAGTTAACAAATTAAGCACTTTCGACCCAAAATAACAGGACTTCATCAGAATGAATAACACACAAAAATTCAACACTTTTTATACACCTAATATTCAGCTTAATTACCAGTTGGTCACTCAGTTAGTAAAGCAATTACATAATCTTAAAGGAAAATGCAACTATTAAAATTATACATTTAAAATGATGAATCCAGTGTACACCCATGGACCAAAAAAAAATAATAAAAATATACTTATAATTCACATCATCTCACGAACATCAATAAAAACTACATGAAGGACTGATTTAAATAAGTAAATGAAAGTAAACCACAAAACAGGATGAATCTCAAATAGTTGTCACAGGTGAATAGATTCTTAACACATAAAAAATCCACTCTATTATATATTTTTTATTAAATACATCCTAATGCCCTTAGAATAATTTTTAATATTGGAACTTAATTAGAAAAATAAAAATAAAAATAAGAATGAAATGAAGATAAAAATAATATAAATAATAGTAATTTAATAATAATAACAATAATAATTTTATTAGTAATTTTGTAGCATTAAAAGTTAAGGACAGCTTAGCTGGTATTTAATTCAGTTATATAAAATTGAGCTTGCATATCTCAACTGAAAAATAAAGTTTGCATACCTTAGTCTGTAGCACAAAGCAACAGTTCCATATTCTCAAATAACAGTGAGCATGCATCTCTAAACTGTACAAGGAAAGTATGCATGCAGTAGTCTGTAGGACAAAATAACAGTACAGTATTAGAGAGTAGTCGGCAGTTGTAGATTCAAAAAATACACTTTCCAAATATACAATACTGTTTGGTTTTCATCATTATTTCAGTGTAATTTCAGACCTCTATACCAGTGGCACAAGTGGCCTGCTGTAAACTGTAATCAGTATAATTGGAACACACATATGTACAATATATGCACACATCAAGTATTGCTGGCTGCAGTCTGTACTATAGTGTGCTTCTGTTATGAACTGGATAGTCTTAGTATTAATAAAGACATTTGTTATAAGTTTGTGGTTTCTGTCACCCCAACCCTTAACATGTCTTTTTTCCCCACAGGACAGTGGAGTAGGCCTGTCCCAGAGGATCCTCCTGTGCCCACTCCACCGGCTACAGCACCACTGCCCAGCATGTCTGGTGCATGACCTGGCAGCACTTCCTCTGCAGCCCCTCAGGTAGTCCTGCCCTGGAGGATAGGCCTGTGACTCCCACCAGGAGTAGAGGTGGAGGTGGTGACTTTATCACCTGAGAAGAACTGTCAGGGATGGTGCATAAGATTGTGCTCCATGCTGTGGGTGCACGCCTATGCCAGATGGAGCACCTGCTCTCCATGCTGCTTCATTGTACCTGTAAGAGATGCAGACAGTGGGCACTTCAGCCAGCTGCACATTGAGGTGACAGTGATGGCAGTCCATTGGGGGAGGACTCAATTCTCACTGTCACCCAGCTTCATGTGCATGAGACTTGATTTCCCCAACCTCTCCCCAATCATGGTGTTCACTCACCTCTTGTGTCCTTCACCATCCCTGTTTGTTGTCTAGCATGTTCTGTCTGTTAGATTGCTTCCTCACCTACCCAACTGACAGTTGAAATTCAGCTAATATTTTGCATATATGATCATGTTTTATTGTTGAAGAAATTGATAGCTATGGTTCTTTCCTACATCCCTCCTGCTCATTCCTGCCCTACGTTCACTTATTTTCCCCCCTGCTTGCTCCCCATTTTACCACTTTCCTGTCTTCCCCATAATGCAGATATAGAGGAGTACATTTATTTTTCCCGTCTTACTATTAAATGTGATGATGTTGCCCATATGTCTTGCTTAACTTATTTCAGGACAATCAGGATTCCAGCAACATATAGTTCCTGCAGATGATAAGCCAAATAAATTTATGTCAGTACTTCAGTCAATTTAAAGAAATATCATAATGTGTCATTTCGGGCCTATTATGTGTATTTCTGTACTGTTTGTATTAGTGACAGCACTGTTAGTTGTTTAGGATATTTTGCACCATAGTAGTGCAGGTATTAATATATGCCTGTGTTTCTTCATTTTTATCATAGGTGATCATGACAGTTGGAGTGTAGTCCCTTGGCCACCTGATGTCAGTGTCTCAGCAGACACTGATGATGATTATGATGATGGTGGTGAAACTGAGGCACAGTCAGGGAGTGCAGAGGTTGAATCTGACACAGAGGCTGACATCCAGCTACCCTGATCATTCTCCCTGGACACATCCAATAGGCCTATGCCTACCAAGTCCACTGAACCCACAGATATTGGACAGGTGGAGGGTGAGGATATTGATCAGTGAATTGTGGCTAATGCGGCTTCAGTGCCTGTTGACTCTGACTCTCACACACCACTTTCACATGGAGGACCCCTACACCCCCCACACACACACACAACAGTTACATGGTTCAGGCTGCCTGCTTCCCATTGTAACTCACACACATTCACCGACCATTGTGTCAGCCTAGTTCTACTGCCCCCCCCACAACACTCTGTGAAAGTGATTTTAGCTGTGCCATATCCCTGTTTTCTCAAAAGTTTTGTGTCTGATGCATATGGTGTATAGCTACATTAGTGCTTAGTATATCTGCATTTATGTTGTTGAACTGATAATTGTACCTGTGACTTATATTTACCTTGCCAAGTTATTCAGTGGATAATATCATCATGTCACTACTTTCTAGTGTTTTCTCTTGTAAAGGTTGAGAAGTCAGGAATTGCAATGTGTCTCTTTACTTTCTAACTTTTCTCTTTAATGATTTTCTAGCACATACGTATGGTGCACATCATAAGTCGCCGCATCACATTCAGATCTCAGGATTGCATGACAGACCTGTAGTCAAATCTCATGAGAAAAATAGTACAGTATAATGCTCTTTTTTGCATGATCCTCACCAGACACATGCAGCAGCAGCTAGACAAAACACAGGGCTTTCTCTTCAAGATAACACAGGGCCTATTAATCATGCCATTTTGTATGTGGGTAGATTAAAAGTTATATCTCTGTAAACTAGTTGGTATCGGATGAGGTGATGTCTGCCTGGGCTCCAAGTCAGTGTCTAATCATGCCCTGGTGGGATGACTGCATATGCAATAATCAGATCTAGCCGATGATATCAACATTGCCTGTTGAGAATATGGTAATAACAGTGTCCCACATACTGGTGCAACATACTTTCTGTAATATCAAATAACAGCTTATGCACACAGTTGACTGCTGTGAGAATAGAACCCCTACCTATCTAAGTACACAGACTACAGAACACAGTACTTTAGGCAAGCACCACAGCACAAGTCTGACTTTTCCATGGTTGCAGGCCAACTTATAGTGGATGACATCAGCAGGCCATGTTGGAGACCAAAGTTTGTAAGAGTTGCATGAAATGGATGTGTAGGCTTGTGCAAGTATCAAAATATTGGCAGGGGCAAGCCATGCCACTGGAAAAATAACTGTAGGGTAGCACTTATGCTCTGCTGGGTAGAGACACACACAACCAGTTGACTACAGTGAGAACAGAACCCCTACCTATCTAAGTGCACAGAATATAGAACACAATACTTTATGCAAGCACCATGGCACAAGTCTAACTTTTATATGGCTGCAGGTCAACTTATAGTGGATGACATCAGCAGTCCATGTGGGAGACAAAAGGTTGTCAGGGCTGCATGAAATGGATGTGTAGGCTTGTGCAGGTATCAAAATACTGGCAAGCCATGCCACTGGAGAGGTAACTGTATGATAGGTTCATAGGTTCAGAGGTGTTTACTAGGCTAACAACCACAAGGGCCTTTTTAAACCTAGCAATGCATCCCAAAACTATGACAAGTTCTGATAGCATGTATACTCTGCTGAGTAGAGACACACACATGCACACACACACACACACACACACACACACACACACACACACACACACACACACACACACACACACACACATGCACAGCTGGCTGCAGTGAGAACAGAACCACTACCTATCTAAGTAAACAGACTATAGAACACAGTACTGTACGCAAGCACCACAGCATGAGTCTGACTTTTAAATAGCTGCTTATAGTAAATGACATCAGCAGGTCCTATGGGGGACAACAGGTTGGCAGGCCTCCATAGACACATAGATTCATAGGTTCATATGAGGCCAGTAACCTAATAGCACTAGGATGTGTAGAAGCCTAGCTGTGTAAAAACACAAGTAGCCTTATTGAGCATAGTTGGATGTTTGAGTTTACAGAGCAAGGTTGTCAGCATCACTGACTGGCCTTGTCCATGAGGGAGCACACAACATTATATATTATACTTTGTAGTGTGATTGGTATATGTGTGCAAAAAATACTGAAACCCAAGGGTTGTACTGCTTGGTGGGGGTGAGGTGGGTGCAACACACGGATGTATTGTGAATATATAACATATTCTTAGAATGTGCCCTTTGTTTGCAATGTTTGCACATGTACTTTTAAGTCATATAAAGGAAATGGACAATAAACACCAATAAGAAAGCATCATATAATCAGTTCCATACCACAGTGAGCAGCAGAATTGCACAATAGTTAACAAAGTGTACACATATGCAAGTTACACCTGTTTGCACATAGGTAAGCAGTGTGCAAACACAAGCCACATTGCCAATGTCTGACAAGCAGAATGCAACAGTGGCAAGCAATTGCATGTATAAGCAGCTGTGTATGTGTTTTTCGCAAAAGTTAAAGCCATGATGGTCCAGATAGCAGGCATACATTTACAGGACTATAGTACACAGTATACCTGTAGTTAAACATTGGATGATAAATGTGATAATACATAGATTAGTACATCAGTAAAAGTAATACTGTATGAGATATGCTGTTTTTTGAAACCAGGAACATGTGTATGGCTGTACTACATGTATACATGTTGCCACAAGAATGTTGAGTAAGCACTTTTCTATGTTGCATTTCATTGCTGTAAACTGCAATGTCACAGCAGTAAAACAAAGGTTTCACACTCTGTACTAGAACCCAGTACCATCTGTACTACAGACTGTGCATTACAAAATGTTTAACAAGCCATATACTTACAAAAAAACAATACATTAATACCAAAATACTTCCAGACACATTGTTCACTATTAAAAATCATTCTTTCAACCATATTATATTAAGTATATGGCTTGTTAAACATTTTGCAATGCAAAAATGTGGGTGAGGTTTTTAACATTTGTTTTTTAAAGGAATTCAATTGAAGTAATTCTGACTGATTAATTAACTCAAATTGAAGCAATTAAAAAAACACCATGTGACCAATGGTTATTGTATTTAAGGGCATTACTTTTTTATGTTTGTATCTTGATAAAGCCTGGTAGGAACCAGGCAAAAGCGCTTGAGATATTCGATGTTTTTTGGGTTTTAAAGGTTATTAAAAGACTTCAAACTACAGTTTGCTGCAGCCTGTCGTTTCTCTGCTGTGGACTTTACTAATCAGATTAAGACCGAACATATGGGCATGAAACTTATTCTAACATTTAGCCCATTTAGTTATCAATGTATTGAAAGTATCAAGAAAAATTGGGCACTGTTTAAAAGTAACCCATCTATTTATGCAAAGGTTGGAGAACTCCCTACTGTCACCTTTAGGAGGGGAAAACATTTGAAATCATTATTGGAACAATCAGTGCATAATTTTACTAGAACTGTGGGTATGTTCAAATGTCAAAATTGTAATTTTTGCAAATACATTTTAGAGACGAATAGGGTCAGTATACAGAACTATCAATGCAAACTAAAATCTAGGTTTAATTGTAATTCTAAAATGGTTGTCTACTTAGCGTGGTGCCAAGGATGTCCTGCGTTCTATGTTGGTAAAACTGAACGCAGGCTCCGTGAGCGTGTTTACGAGCACCAATACGCGATAAGTAGAAATAAACCAGATAATGCACTTGCTAAGCATTTATCCAAATACACGAATCATAGTTTTAGATTTTTAGTATTAGACCAGGTGACTATTAATAAAAGGGGGGCACCTATGCCATTATTACTGGAGGAACTAGAATTAAATTGGCAAATAAAGCTTAACGCTTGCATATTCCCTGGCTTAAATGAGTCGTGTTCGATCAGTAGTGTCCTGAAATTGCAGAGTTTGAAAAGCTAAAAGTTGAATGTTACTGGTTAGCTTTCCTGTTTGTTACTACTAGATTGCGTTTAGTTATTTAATGTTTGATCATAATGGTAACTTTAGGTTATAATTTTAGATAAGCAGTCATGCCCCAAGGTTGACTATTTGAAATTTAGTTTGTGGTTTATGTAAGGTAGTGCAATGTATAATGTTAAAAGTTTTAAGGATATGTGAAATCTAAGGCTTTTTGTTAACCTCAGTTATTAACATTATTCCGAAGAGCTTGTAATGTCTGTAGTTTTGAGTCACATTTGTGTGTGTGTGTATATATATATATATATATATATATATATATATATATATATATATATATATATATATATATATATTCTATGGAAATGAGTAGTTAATATGGTTTTAAAAGTATTCATGTGTCCTATTAATCAATTACTGCATTTGATTGGTTTAGAATAACTGTTTTTAACTATTTAAAGGGTCTTTTATGTTGAATTTTTGTCTGAAGAAGTCTGTACAACGTACTGACGAAAAGCGCTTTATTAAATTGTTTGTTACCGGCTGATACTTGTGTCTGATTTCACTTGCCTTAGCAACATACTTTTGGATTCATTTAGTGTGTTTGTCTGTTAATTCAACAGTTTTTTTCAAGGCTAAAATTTCATTGTCTCTGCTCTCATGTTGTTGAAGTATTCATGAAAAAACAGAGTGGAGGCTACATTGATGCCTTATAGCTTGGTGAATAGCTCCATTGTACTGAAAATCACCTGTTTATGCTGTAAGCTCCTGTGAAAAACATCTGCTGCTTTACTGAATATATCAACTCCATTGGTGCTCATCAGTGCATGATGCACACCTACACACCATTGCTTGCACCCACGCTTAAATAAGGTAAACACAAGAAATCTTGTTATTACTTTTCTCTGTTCCTGTGATATCACGCAAACATGCAGCTCAAAAGTGAAGGAAAGTTTGCAGACCCTGTACTACAACCCAGGACCATCTGACCTCTAGACCTACACATACATGTGTTGCCACAGGAATAGTTAAGTGATAAGTACCAAGAAGCCTGCCATTCATTCCTCCATTTCCCATGGTTGCGCTAAGCACCACATCATGCAAACAATGACAAAAATTAAAAAAATAAATTTTGACTAAAAGCAGACAGAGACAACACATTTTAACAAATAAAGAGGATGAAACAGAACTTGTGAATTATGCACTGCTTACATGTACTTTTACAATTCACAGACCTACATGTATATCTCTGTAAGCGTAACCTGCCATCCATTGAACACAAGCACTTTGGAAGTGCCTACATGAAGCCAACATCCCTACATGGTTACAATTTTTGTGGATTCAGCAATTCTAATGAGTTTTGACCTTATTTGCATCTTCACTGTGCTAACAGCCCTGAATCTACACAGTTGGTAACTGTATAGGCAGGGAAACTGAAGAGGAGGCCAGTGTTTTACACACAAGAGAGGATATTACTTTGCTATATATCTACACAGAAGAATGCAGGTTTTAATAATATTGTACTGTATTCTGTCAGATACATACTGCATATGCTTACATGACAGTATGAATAGTATGTTTCAAGGGATTTACAATTTTAGCTGTCTACATTTGTTATGAGTACATTCTTCATTTGGGGATGGGGAGAAATGTTTCACTTATGTCATGTCACTTAAAAAGGAATTGTTGCTATTGTTAATATAATTTTTTAGCATCCACATTGTCTAAAAGTGTCATAATGTGTATGGGGTTACATGTTACTGAAAGTTTTGTACAAATCTATGGACTTTTTCTTGGTTTTGTTTCCATATAGACTCCTTTCCATGGCTGTATTCAGAAAACTTTTGAATACATGGACAACACGAGCACAGAGTCTACATGGCTGCTTTACAGATTGTTGAATCACTCCACAGTGTTGGTTTGCTTAATTAGCATACAGTTCAGCTACTTATGCCATAATTTAGATGCTGCAGAAATTGCCATGTTTGCACATTAGTGCACACGCCCCTACGTGGAGTTTACTGAATCTAAAAATATTCACGGCCATGTGCAAATCACCCCTCAACCAACACACAGTCAGAAATGACCATGTAGGATTTATCAAATTTCCCCTATAGTTTTTTTCACAAAAATACCCAACTACTCCCAGGATGCATTTTCACATCTGTGTTGACCTGGCAAAGTCCAAAGGAGAGAAGGAGACACCTACCAGATTCACAAAGCCATTACTATCCAGCAAAAACATAGATATAGGTAATGTAGCAGTAGACCAATCCACACACAAGCTGCAGAAAGTACTCAAAGCTATGAATGCAATGATTTGTCAGTGCAGTTCCCACCATAAACCAGACTTTTTGTTTAATTAAATAATTATGCCATGACAAGCTTCATCAGGTGCATTAGGAGTGGGGTGTCCATGGGCCAGGAGTCTGATATCCTTCTTACATATGAATACTATAGACTAGTAGCAAGTTCATTTGGTTTTATAAATAAAATAAATTGTATCTTCATTACCTAGATCTTATCTGTCTGATGAGAATATTAGTCCTGTTCTGGCTGCTGATGTACTATTAGGTAATTTTGTAATCAATACAGAAAAGGAACCATGTGGAGATGACCTGTCTTAGATTCTCATTGGGTTACCCACTCTTTTAAATATGTTCTAGTAGCAGGAAAAATTGTAAGTGATGCTCAAATAGATTTTCACTGAAATAAAAAACATATATAATGAACCTTTTTTTACTGGGATTTTGCCCTTTTCCCTGTGTTGGTATGACCATGGAGTTTGTTAACTAAGAGTAGTTCAGTAGGCTCCTGTAAATAGTAACAGAGACATGATGCTTAGAGCTCCTTGTTTACTGATTGCTACATAATTTCATTATATTTCTGCAAAAAAGTTCATGGAATTAATTGCAGGATGACTTTATGAACTGGGACGGGAACAAGTGTAGTGAGCATGCCTGAAATTCCTCAACTTTATACATGCTATTACGTCTGCTACACATATATTTTATAGCCTTTATTTTTAAAACCAGTCTTATTACTTCTAACGTAATGATACAGCTAGTCTTATGATCTCATTACATGACCATTGTTTTGCCCATTTCCTTACCTGGACAGCTGCCTGGTGTCACACATCTATCTCTGGGTCGACTGGCTACTCCAGATTTTCTCAGACTCTTCCATTTATCTACATAACTGAACAAACTATGTGACACTTCAAAAAAGCTGACTTTATTCCTCCAACAGGGAGGACATCAGAGAGAGAAAGAGAGAGAGAGAGTCACCTTCATCTGCAAGCTAAAGTGATTTTATCTGGACCATTACATTTATACAGGGACCCTTCATTTTTTTTTGGGGGGGGGGTAACCATCACGCAGTGGGCAGTCTCTGATGTCAGCAATGTTGGAGGATTTCACCCTGTCCTTCATTTCTCCAGTTGTGCTAAAGCTGACACTATGTTATTGGCCCAAGGTTTATGTTGAGGAAGATACTTTGTGGCCATCTCTTTGCTTAATAAGGTTTAATATTAGAAACACAAAATATTTTACTGTGAAACCCAACAGTGTGAAAATTAAATTGTGATTCTGAAACAAAAACACTGAATTCCAAAACTCACTGTTGCACCTTTAATCCCCTGCACTTCTGATATGGGAGATGTTCCCCCACCCCTGATATTTGTCTATACTAAGTACAACATTCTGAGATACTGCAATCTCAGAATTAGTATATAGATTTTCCCTAGTCACATTTAAACTCTTACCCATCAATGATCCATATTTGCAATCTTTAGACTTTCTAAGAGGTATCCCTCTAGCTGAATAAATGTGGCTACAGGCTTCTCCATTTGCATCTATTTCTTTAATGTATGTAACAACATGACTAGCTAAAGATGTACTGTTTTACTTGCTTGTCTGTTCACTACATGCCTCTGCCATCAAATCTTTTGTAATATTTTGGGGGATTCCTCAGCTGACTACTGCACATGCTGCCTCATTGGTTAAACTAATAAATTCTCATCAATATAGATCTATATCCTGCTTTGTCCTCAATATTGCCTCACCAAAAGTTCACACCCTCTTACAGCCAAACGTTTTGTTCCCTGTCAACATATTTATCATACATTGTGTACTTGGAACTGATAGACTTGCCCTTGGTGTTTCCTACCTGAGATCCTTCTACTGATGCATTAGTCTTGCTATTTTCAGTTCTGCTCCGCCTCACTTCCCTTGATCATTATTTCTCTACTTCTGAGGCCCATGCACATTTCTTTTTCCCATCATGCCCTACTAAGGGAAAGCAGTGCTTCAAAGGCTTTCCATCATGCCAGCTTCCTTTTTGTGTTTGACTGGGCCTGTACCTCACCAGCCTCTATAGTGGCCTGTTATTTTGGTGTCCATTTCATCAACTCTCACATCATGATTACAACACTTGGAATGATTTTCATTCCATGGCTAGTGCGCATCTTAGCTTTGTTAACATTTATTAGTTTAAATTTGTTATTTCACAAAAAACATTTTTAGTATGCCTGACCAAAACATTACTTTATTGATAAACACTCAAAGTATAAAACTGATAATTTCCTTTAAAAGCTCAAACATATACTTTATAGTTATTAGAGCAAAATGTTTAATAGTCGCAATAAAACAAAAAATACATAGTCTAAATAACCTAAGGATGTAACTTCATTATCTTTAAATACCAATGGCTTAAACAATCCTAGCAAGAAATCAAATCTACTGGAATATTTAAAACTGAACAAAGCACAAATTGATTTCCTTCAAGAAACTCATTTCAAAACAAATGACAATTATACATGGAATCCTAAGAAATATATGATATTGGCACAATCCACTTATAAGACAAAAACAAATGGGGTGACAATTTTATGGAAAACAAATTTGATTAACCCAGAAATCATTTATAAGTATGAAGATAAAGAAGGCCTTATGGCATTAGTAATAGTTAAATATAATAACAGAATATGGACCCTAGCCAATGTATACTGGTTCCCAGGCATTGGAACAGGAACTGTTAAAAAAACACTTGGATTTCTTTTCCAATGATTATAAAGGCAACTTTATATTAGAAGGAGATTTTAACTGTATATTTAATATTTCTGAAACTACAAAAAAAGACTGCTGCAAACATCTGCTGTATCAAAAGCTTTAAACAAGTGGGTAGAATCATTTCATCTTGTAGATACTTTCAGATTTAAAGAAGATAAATCTCTGTTGTTTTCCCATCAAGATCCCAGATTTGGTACCCAGACTAGAATAGAAAAAATATTTGCTGTCCATGACTTACACTCTAAAATCATTAATTTCTCAATCACTCCCTGCCCCTTTTCAGACCACAATTCATTGATACTAAAACTTCAAAAAGAGTACAAACAATTAATCTTTAACTCCAGAATTCCAGCATATATAACTAAAACTAAAGAGTTCAAACCCTGGCTATTATTGGAATTACAGTCCTTCTTAGATATTAATTACACCACAGAGATAAATAAAATAATGACATGGGACTCACTAAAAGCTTACATATATGGTAAAATCCTAACTTGGTATAGAAAAAAAATCAGAGAATGGGATTCTGAATTATTAGATCTACAATTCAAACTTTGTCAGTAAAAGCTGAAAAAAATCAAAATCATTTAGAGATGAAAAAGAAACTAGAAGTATTAAACAATAAATATAACAAAATTCTAACACATAAAACGAGTTTAGCTTTAGAAAAAGTAAAAATTAATACCTTGGCCACTTCTCTCAAATATCTACATAATTTATCCACAAGAGTCAAAATACAATCAAAAGCTAATAACATTAAAAGTATCTTTCATGAAAAGAAAGGGAAAAATGTCTCGGATATAGGTGACATTCTTGATGCCTATAGAAATCACTATATGGAACATTTCCAAAAAGGAAACATATATATCAAACAATTAAATCTAGATGAAAAATGTTCTAATATAAAAAAACTAAAAATTAAAACTAGATCTGCAAGCACCCATATCCAACAAAGAAATTACAGATACAATAAAAGATGGTAAAAATAACAAAGCTCCAGGTATAGATGGCATAATTATGGAAATATATAAACTTTTTCCTTCAAAGATACCATCCCTCTTTCATAAAACTCTATTAGAAATTAATTCACAAGCTTTAATACCACCTTCTTGGAGATATTCCTTAATCACACCAATTCTAAAGGAAAACAAATCCACAAACCTCTGTACCTCATATAGACCTATATCATTATTAAATAATGACTAGAAGATATTTATGACAATATTAACTAACAGAATGAAAATACCTATCCAAAACAATAAATAATGATCAAACTGGATTTATATATCCTAAACACACACATGACAATATTAAAAGGATAATTTATCTTATAGATTATGTTAAAAAAGAAAATAAAGAAACACTCATAATTAGGTTAGATATACAGAAAGCCTTTGATTTCCTAAATTGGGACTATTTATTCAAAATCCTAATGTTATTTGAATTTCCTGCATCCTTTGTTCATCTCCTAAAGAATATATATACAAATAATTTAGTGTATGTCAAGTTAGGTCCTTTTACCTCTGAATCTATACATATAAAAAAGGCACTAAACAAGGATGTCCCATGTCACCGATTCTATTTTTTCTGGCTATTAAATATTGGCAGATTCAGTTCATAACAATATAAAAATCGAAGGAATAGATGTTTATGAACAATACAATTCTACAGTAATGCTATTTGCTGATGACATATTACTAACATTATCTAATACAAATGAGAATTAGAAGAATTAGATATATTAATTGACAAATTTCACACAACTTCAGGACTCAGTTTCAATAAGTCAAAATCAAAATGTTTATTTTTAAATAAAAAAAGAAATGCAGACTAAGGCGGATCACATCATAGGGAAACAAGAATCTACCTTAAAATTTCTAGGAATTGAGTTGTGCAAGAATAATAATGAATTAGTCTCAAAAAACTACAATACTATCATCAATACAATTAAAATCTCTGTGGAAAAATGGAACAAAATAATATTAACATTTGAAGATAGATTACAGTTAATAAAATGGTTTTACTGCCCAAGATCCTATATATAGCCTTGGCAATACAACTGTTACCAGAAAGGAATGTACTTAAAAAAATAAATTCATGCCTAATAAAATGTTTATGGTTTCCCAAAAGGAACAGAGTAGCTTTAATACATCATATCAGATCATGGAAACAGGGAGATATAGAAACATATATAAAAGCATCAGTATCTAAAACAATCTCAGATGGATAAGTCCAAATTACTCTGCAAATTGAAAAGAATTGCTAACTGTAATATCAATAAATTAATTTGATTTACAAAATATAAAAAAATGTCAAAAACAGATAAAAACAATTTTCCAAGGCACATATTATGTATTAGTAGGCACTATAACACAACTAAACCCATTAAATCCCGTATAATTAATTATTACATTGACTCATTTAGGAAAAGTATTAATGCAAATATTGATTTATAATCTGGTTTGGTATTTTAATACCATTTATAGTCACAAAGAACTTTCTACATAAAATATATAGAGAAATTATTAATTCCTGGGAACAGAAACGATTTGTTTGTTGGCTCCAATGTACCAAAGAACTAAAGGTTTTAGATATGCAAGTAATAAAAACAACATACAAAATTCCACAGCAGGACTGAATAACTTTACAGAGTAGTCTATCATATTCACAAGATTTAAGTAGAATAATTAACAATTCTTCATTCAAAGAGATATCTAAATTTATTAAATACATATATGAAGTCATATATAATGACTTTGACATGGGAAACAGTATTTCAAAATTTTACAAAATATTGATGAACTATAAAACAACACCCAAAACCTCATATTGGAAATATATAACAAAATGACACTCAATACAGTTAACTGAAGATAGTAAAACAAATATCTTATTATCAAAAAAATATACATCCTTTACACAATACTGGAAAGTTTTTAATTGGAAATCCTTGCACAGAGCATTCTTAACCCCAGCCAGAATCAGTAAAATTAGTTCTTCCATAAAAGGAATATGTTGGAGATGTGAGCAAGTACACAATGCAGATTGGAACCACATTTTCTTTGATTGTGTTAAAATTAAGCCATTTTGGAATGGTATTAATAACTTTCTACAAGGTTTATTTAAGGCATCATTTTATTTAACTAAAGCTCTTGTATTATTAAATGTGAATGAAGGTTCTCATTTGAATAGGTCAATCATGTATCCTATATGGACTACACTCGCAATTTCAAGGAACTGTATAACAAGAAGATGGAATACAAACACAATACCAACTTTGGAAGACTTCTACAGTCTACTGAGTACCACAACATTATTGGAAATTAAAATTAAAGAACTAAGAATTTATCCAAAGCCATTTATCAACAACCCTTGGAGAAAGGTCTTATCATTGATTGACACTATACAATAATTGATCAAACACTCTGATAATGGAGTGGACATACTTATAAAGTAACTGTATACATTAAGATCTGTTATAGTGTCAGGCTAATCTAAATAGTGTACATAGTTATTTAAGATGTTATGTATAAATACTATGGAATTCATTGAAATGTACTTGAAAAATAAAAAAAAGAATTTTGAGAAAGATTACGACACTTCAACTATGCTGGATCTGAAAAGAAACAATCAAGTTCACATATAATTGCCCTAAAATAACATCACAGAGTGCACTTAAGATTAATTTTGCACTGCACCCATCATTATTCTCTGCAATGCCAACAGACTACTACAGTTCTCACTTTTCTGGATAAATTTAGCCTGCCTACCATCATCACCATTAATGTCCTTGCACCCCGCCTAAGCTAAGCATAAGAAGACCTCATCCTTATATCTTCTGAACCACAATGAACCTGTCTGGCTTGCAAGTTTATCCATACTCACACAGACACGTACATACACACACAGACACACACACACACACAGACATACACACACACACACACACACACACACACACACACGCATGCACAAACACACGCACACAATACACACACACGCACACACACGCACAAACACTAACATATGGGTTCAAAATTGCAAATACAGACAAACAGAAGTTAACTTGCCATCAGCTCTTCAAGTTTACAATACAAACTACAATAGTACAGCAGGAAAACATTTCAGGTAATCTGCACACTGGTACTCAGAAGAGAGTAAAGGCAAAAACATTTAAAGAAACCATGCTGTATATTATGTCTCCATTTTTCTAAAAGGAAATATTTGAAATTATGAGGTAGTTTTCATTTGCACAGCATTTGATAAAAAGCAGACATTTTACATTATCTAATTACTTTGTATTTTCACTATATTTACTTTTTATTTGGAAAGAAAGGATGGAGGTTTTATTACTGGTCTGTAATTATCAAAGTACATTGCAGATTATTTCATCAGCATTAGAATTTTAAGTGCAAAGCAGTTTGTTTCATGTTTATCACAGTTCTGAAATGTAATCACATCTAGTTAGTTTCTTTAATGAAAACCCTTAAATAAAATGTTGTGTGGCTGAGGGCACAAACTAGTTGGTAATGACTCTTGTAACACCCCCAAATCTTCATTCTGGAAGTCATCACATAATGCCTTTTGGGACAACAACTCTTTCAGCATATGTCTGGACAGCTCTGTAGACAACATAACAAGCTTAAAAATGTTGTGGGCAAAGTATGTATGTCTCTCCCAGTCACACAGTCATAACCACTTGTCTCTTGTTTCTTCCCGGCTCTTTGTCATTTGAAGTTTTTATAACAAAAAATATATTGGCTGTTCATGCTACCCCAAGACAGCTGCTGCACTTTGCTTCTTGTAGTAGCATTGCTGAATTATTAGCTTATATGCTTCTCTGAAATGAAAGAGTCTTAGACAGTCAGCTCTTAGATGGTCTGTTGCAAGACTTTTGTCTCACTGTCTCACACTAGTCTGTTTCAGTATTTTTAATCTGGTTCTGAGTTTCCAGCATTAACAAAAAAGGCAATTGCAAGCTATCGCTACCTCAGTGTCAGCAGGGATGAATCCAGTAATGCCAAGGAAGAAATAATGAAATTGTAACACCAAAAGTATTTAATGGACATATATGAAAATATTGAATTCCAAAACTTCCTTGTCCAAGGAGCAAATGCTAACCTGGGTACTATAGGGAGCAAGTTCATTATTTTCCACTTTCATTGTTGCAGCTTTCACTGCTTTCTAGATATTGCTGGATTCACCCTTGTTGGCACTGATGTAAGCCAAATACAGAATAAATAAATAAAAAATAAAAATCATAATTAAAGGCATATTAATAATTCAGCAGGAAACAGACTAGTACATTGAAGAGAAGTATTATAATGCTGAGTAAAAGTCCACAAAACTTTCACAATTATTGCACAATAGTTTTATCATCTAATGGTTTACAGCAGGGGCTGGCCTACAGTGAATAGGACCTATTTGGCTCAATAGGCCCCGCTCCCTCAAGGGGCACTGTACCAGTCTCTGACAGGGTCTTTACACCTATGAAGTTGCCTTAGTGACACTGCAGCAAAGTACAATGAATTTTCCTACTGGTTGTCATGCTCGCATTGTAGTTACATGTCTCATTAGTGTAGCAGCCATTCCCCATCATGCATTGCACTAGTGGTCAGTCCGTTACAGTAGTCTTGTATACTTCACAGTAAGCTCCTCCTGCTCATATAATACTCCATTTTTGTGACTGATGTTCAAATTGGTTTTCAACCCAAAACTGATCAGATTAACCATCTGATTCTGCATACCACCCTAATCACTGTGTCAGAATATAATAATACTAGGCTTAATCTGAGGACTGATAGAGAGGTACTGCTCTACTTTGTTTTTGTTACTCACACAGGGTTTATAATAAGTTGCTAATGAATGCATTTCCAATAAATAATTGTGGAATACCTAGTCTCAGCATGAAAAACACTAGTAAAGATAAAAACAAAATAAAAAAATAACAGACACTGTGATATGGGGCAACTTAGGTTCATAGGTTCATACTAGGCTATCTGCCCTGGGGCATTTATAAGCCTAGCCAGAGTGTGTGTGGCTTTCACCACCCCGTAGGATGAGAATACTACGCCCTTTTAGGGTTTAGTTTACTGTGCCTCTGTCTAGTAGTGACACAGAGATGACCCCCGGGGTAAACCTACGATCTCCCATCCACTCGTCAAGATTTCTCTTGAATAGAGTTAGTGAGGGGCTCTGCCTAACATGGATTGGGATTCTGTTCCAGAGTGTAGGGAGCCTCTGGGTTATGAATCTGTCCCTCCAGCACGTCCTATTTATTTCTGTGTTGAGGTTTAAGTCTCTTGCTCTCGTGGCTCTAGTGGATTTGGATTTACTGAGGTGGAGCATGTCCATTAATTCCGGATTGGACATGGCCTTGTACGTCAGGCACAGATCACCTCTGAGTAGGCGGTATGCGACTGAATAGAGCTGGAGTTTTTTCAGTCGGGCAGCATATGACATATGTTTAAGACCCTTTATTCTCTTGGTGAGGAACTTTTGGGGTCTTTCCAACTGCTGCAGGTGTCGGGTAAGATACATCCCAAATGGGGCATTGTACTCAATCATTGGCCTGATAAAAGAAGAGTACAGGGGCACAATGACCTCTTTTGATCTAGATGTGAAACCCTTCATGATAAGGTGGGCAATATAGAAGGTCTTCCTAACCACTTTGGCAATGTGAGTGTCAAATGAGAGGTTACTGTCAACCTGGGTCCCAAGATCCCTGATTACCTCTTCCATTTAATGGATTACCACCTATGTGGTAATTTGTGGTACCTTGTTTTTCCCAAAGGGTATGACTATACATTTTTTGGCGTTCAGCTTAAGGCCATGGCTCTGGCACCAATTATCTGTTTCTATGAGGCCTCTCTGAAGGATGTTTGTGTCAGCTGGAGTATCAATTATGGCCCCCAGTTTGCAGTCATCTGCGAACTTTGTCAGCCATAATCCTCCTATGTTTGCCTGTACCTCGGAAAAATAAATGCCGAACAAGAGGGGTCCCAGGACTGAGCCCTGTGGGACACCGCTTGTGACTGGCTTAGAGTCTGACATAGCTCCAGCAACTCTGACCCTGTGGGTTCTGTCCTTGAGCCAGTTTGCAACCCATCTTGTGACATATGGGTTTACATTTAAGCTGGTGAGTTTGTCTATGATGCCCGAGTGGGGTATTGTGTCAAAGGCTTTTGCAAGGTCAAGGTAGGCTGTGTGAACTGCCTTACCCTCATCAATGGCCTTAGTGACTGTTTCAAAAAGTCGATCAAGTTCAAAAGGCAGGATCTGCCTTTGACAAAGCCAAATTGGGTAGGATCCAATGTCTGTAGGTCCCCAATGTTTTTGTTTATGAGTTCCATAATGATCCTCTCCATAGCTTTGCAGACCAGGCTCATCAAGCTTATGGGGGTAATTTCCAGGGTCCGTAGAAGCACCGCCTTTGTGAAGTGGTACCACTGTCGCACGCCACTCTTTGGGTGTATCCTGTAGTAAGGCTAAGATTAAACAGCAGCCTTATGTGTGGGTTTAGTTCCTCTTGAGTTCATGTAGCACACAGACGGGACACCGTCCGGTCCCATTGATGCTGTGTTTTTAGCTTTAGAGAGGGCGGCTCTCACCTGGGCATCTGAGATGTTAGGGAGGCTACACTCTGCTGGGATAGTTATTTCTCCTTTTGGGGAGGGAGGTGAAATTTGCACTGAACCTGTCTGCCAGAATGTTGGCAATGTCAGTGGTTTCAGTGTATTTTGTGTCATTTTGGACTAACTCTGAGCATATCTGGGAGTTTCCACCCAGGTTTCTAACATAGCTAAAGAAGGCCTTGTGATTGTCTTTTGCGATTTTTCTCTCAAAGTTGGCCTTGGATGATTTTATGAGTGATCGTAGTTTTTTGCTAGTACTGATCAGAGATGCCTTCCCTTTTAGGGATTTTGCTCTGTCATGTAGTAGCTTCCTCCTCCTGTTGTAGAGTTTGTTTATGGCTGGGGTCCACCAGACCGGGTGCCTGCCTTTGGGGGAATGGGTCTTGGTTTTATTTGGGATTGCATGATCCATGCATTCTTGAAGGTGCCATAGAAGGCATTTGCAAAGGATTCAGCAGTGTGGGTTGTGGTTTCCACTGGCCCAGGGGCCTTGAAGGATACCACTTCAGTCTTAAGAAGTGTGAAGTTGGCTTTTGAGAAGTTCTTCATTGTGGTATTTTGTGCAGGGGGTGGGGGCGGGATGTGGATTTCCAGTGAGATTAATTTATGGTCTGATCTTACCAAAGAGGGATATACTTCGGTGTGGAGCATTTTGTCCCCATGTTTGTGATGATCAGGTCTAGTATATTGTCTCCTCTTGTGGGAATGGTGACCAGTTGTTCCATTGCATTTGAGTTTATGAATTCTAGGAACCTTTGGGCTAGGGTGTTGGGGCTTGAGTAATGTTCCTAGTCTATGTTTGGGTAGTTGAAGTCTCCCAATATGATGGTATTTGGAGAGACATTCATACTCTCCAGTGTCTTCAGGAAGGCTGTGTGGGGTTCCTGAGTTTGAGAGGGTGGTCTGTAGCATGCTACAAACTGTAAGGCTGTTTTGCCTATGGTTAGTTGCACCTGGATGGTCTCCGATGCTTCGTGCAATGCCACTAACCTGGAGGTGTGGGTATCTTTGATGAATATGGATACTCCCCCTCCTTTTTTGGTTCAGTCCAAGTTTTGGGGTCGGAAGGCATGATATGAGGTAAAACCTGATAGTGCTGGGGTGCTCTCAGGAGCCTTGAACCAGGTTTTAGTCACTGCACAGACATCGATGTTTTCCATACTGAGGAGGGCTTCGAGGGCGTGCATCTTGAGGTTTAGACTTCTGGCATTGAGCAGCATTACCCTTAGTTTTTTTCCACTTGTGTTTTCTAGGGAGGTAGGTTTGTCCTTTGAACCTTGCCTAAAAAAGGCACTATGGGGGTGGCAAGACCCTTGGCCAATATCCGGAAGCCCAGGGGTGACAGGTGCAAGCCGTCCCTTGCGAAGCAGCGTGGCTTGTCAAGCATGTCATCCCAAGCAGACAGACATTGGATCCCCTTAGAATGACACCAGTAATTAAGCCAATTGTTAAAACTGATCATTTTGTCTTTGTACTGTGGCATCATTCTTGGTGAGGGCAAGATGCTGCTCTGATCGCTAAGACACAGGGCAGAATGTACTGCAGGGGTATTGCAGTTTCAGTCACATAACAAACAGAAGGGTAAGCAGACCCTTAAAGCTAGAAAATGTTTGGACTGAACTGAGGAAGCGTTGTGGTATACGTCTATTATTGGAAGCTGAACAAGCAATGTGGATTTTTATGTTCTCCCTAGGGTATTCTTAAATTATTCTGATTTCCCTCCATCTGCCAAAACATAACGGTTAGTGACAATTCTAAATTATCCCTGCATGCAGTCTTTAATATTATCTTTGTTTCGTAGCATATGGCTAGAAAAAAATCAGCAAATATTAATTTGCTTACCTTGTTTAACAAACAAATAAATATATACATAAAAATAAACTTTCAGAAATATTTTTAAATGGGATGGTCTACGAGTGATGCCATTTCTAAGGAAAGGGTTGAGAGTAATTCTATTATAAAACACTATTGTAGGGCATGAAGCTTGGTGATTACGCTCCAATATTCAGAAACAGACAAACCAGTTAAGCGCTAGAGTGGGGAGTGACCTGACCTTAATAAACGTTAAACACCCCCTGCTTATGTTGTTAAGATTGGAACGACCACTTGGTAATAAAATCTGCCTGTATTGACTGGCAAATGACAGCAGCAGAGCAAAATATTTGTTTCTGTCTTCTGTCCGTACGCTTAACGTGTCCCTAACGTCCTGCAAAAAAATAAATCTTAGAAAGTTTCTAGAATAACAGGATGTGCTTGACTGCATAATGTGAAAGATATGAAATCTGAAACTCCAATGTAGCTTCAGTCCTCAATGGTTTCTTTGAAAACCACAGATTTTATGAGGAACAGATCAAAAATATCAAGCAATAATCTGGACATTCTGAGAAAATCTACACAGTAGATGCAAAATAAAGGATGGAGTTACACTGATTGCCTTTCTGACAGCAATCTGATATGTGTTTTATAGCTATGAAAGGTAAAAAGAAACACTTTGCAATTGTTTTCCCTGTAACTAATTCTACATGGAGTGGATAAAGCTCCATCCATTACAAATTGGTATGATCGTCTCACTGATCATAATCCTGTATTATGTGTTCTTGACATGGATGCCAAGATTTATATCTCAAGCATCACTCCCATAGTGCATTTCTTGGCATCCATGTCTCAGGCACATAATAAGCAGGTTATAATCGGCACACTAATCATAATCCTTTATATTGTAGTAGAGCATTCCGAAGACATTCAACAGTTTTATGTGGCTTTGTGGAAAGCTATAACAGGATATGAGAATTAACTGGTAAGGAACTCTAACTATGGAGTTTAAAAATTGTTCATGCCCTTTTTGGGCCCACAGTCTTTTCACAATTATTAAGCAAAATCCCTTTGACTCATTTGTCCAGTATTTCCTGGCATCTGAGGACTTTGAACTTGGAAAATTAGAACTGGAGACTGTACTGAGTCAGAAGATTTAACCAGGTTTCATGTTTCAAAATGAGCCTGTTTCATAGTCATGTGATCTGTTTGATGTTACCTGCAGCACCTGCCAAAGATGCTGGAATGTATGTATGTGTCTTTCGGCTTTTCCCGGTTAGGGGTCGCCACAGCGGAACTCTGGTCCGCTAATGATTGGCAGTAGAGTTTTACGTGCTGGCTTACCGGGCCTAATACACAACCTTCAATGAAGGAATGCCCATTCACGCATGTCGCCACACAGAAGACGCTCTAACTGAGAATCAAACGGGCAACGTCTAACTGTGAGGCGACAAAGCTACCGCAGCACCACCACCACAGTGCCAAAGATGCTGAAATGTATAGAGTAGATTTTTTAATTAGTTATTTTATTAATTTACTTTAAGTTTGTAAGCAAGGCGGAGCTATCATCCAGCTTGACCATTTTCAGGCTCAGCACAGCAGAAACATAACTGAAGAAACAATAAACTTTAATTGATATTACTGCAACTGTAGTAAAATAACACCAAGCATGTAATGAGGTAAAAATCAGTTTGGTAGGTAGCATCAATGAACACAATCATAAGTAGACATAATCAGTAAAAAAGGTAACATACCGTATAATGTTTCTATGGAAAAAATATATAAAAAGCAAAATATTTGTAGTATGTATAACTGTTGGGCATAAGATGTGAAGGAGGGTAAGACATGAGTCAAATGAGGGAAGAACAGAAAGGAGGGAGACAGAAAGGTGAGGGTGGAGAGAGAAAGGGGATGTGTGCAGTTATCTCTTTCCTAAGTTAAGGCAATCTGGGCAGTACTTTTCAGAGTTTAGGCACAAATTTACTGGTAAGCAAGGGTGTATTCACCTGAAAAAGCAACATGTAGACACAAGGCCTCAGTTACCCATCATGCAAGAGCTCCTTCAGTGTGTTTGAGTGAGTTAAGGAGACTTTGATAGAGAAGCTACAGGACATGTTGGATCCAGAAATAATCCAAGAGTCCAATAGTTTATTTCTGTGTTAACATGTTATGACAAAGTATAAGCTAATAAATAAACATATTATTTTATATTTGATGCATAATAATAGCATATATTCTTTATACCTAATCTGATATAGTATTACGTCCAAGAAGCCAGCCAGTGGAGGAAGGGTTAGGATGGTAAGAAGGGAGGAGGGTCCTCTCAGGAGCCCCACCAAAATGTCCCAAATTGGGTACCATGGTTGTTGAGGCCTTGGTTTACAGTCTGTACTGCTGTCTCTGTTTGACCCTAAAACTGTGTGTGGTTAGGCTAGACACAATGTGCTTAAATTGTTACTTCTCCAAGAATGCTCTGAACTCAACATTATCATATATTAATTATTATATGCTTAAATTGATACTTCTGTGATAATTGTCTGAACTAAGCATTATTATACTATTGATTGTTATATGCTTAAATTGTTACTTCTCCGAGAATGCTCTGAACTCATCATTAACATACTATCGATTATTACATACTTAAATTGTTACTTCTGTAAGAATGCTCTGAACTCAGCATTATCATACCCTTGATTATTATATGCTTAAATTACTTCTGTGAGAATATTCTGAACTCAGCATTATCATACCATTTATTATATGCTTAAATTGTTACTTCTGTGAGAATGCTCTGAACTCAGCATTATAATACTATTGATTATTATATGCTTACATTGTTACTTCTGTGAGAATGCTCTGATCTCAGCACTATCATACTATTGATTATTGCATGCTTAAATTGTTACTTCTCCAAGAATGCTCTGAACTCAGCATTATCATACCCTTGATTATTATATGCTTAAATTGTTACTTCTGTGAGAATATGCTCTGAACTCAGTATTATCTTACTACTGATTATTATATGACAGAACTCAATATGGAATAATAATGTCTTGCAAATATAGATTTCAATGTATTAATCACAGTTTAGTTTGCAATGTCAGCTAAATGTACAACTTCTAGACATTTTTAAATAATAGTTAACAGAACTGATACATGTTCCTAAATACTGAAATTAATTTTGCCAGTCTTTCTCCATGGTCTACCATGAAATGAAAAAAGTGACATTATTTCTCTTGAATTATTGTGGTGATAGACCATGCACTTAGCATAGTTCTGAACCCTTTCTTCTACCTATATTGCCATTCCTGCCAAAGTAACACATAATGTACTGTCTCTCTCTAAACTATTTCATAGGTTCATAAGTTTGTACTGAGCTTAAAACCAAAACAGACTATCAAGAATCTCAGACACATCACCCAGTACTGACGGAAAACTAGCAATTCACCTGTTAAGTAGACTTTCTCCTATATCTGTGGTGAAAATTTGCAATCACCTATTCTATCATCCTGACTGATTTTTAAGTTTACTAGGAATGTACTTTGCTTGATAGGTAAGGGTACCCTATTCCAGACAGAGTGGATACACTGGGTTAGGTGTCTGCCATGCCATCTGGTCTTGTTGATGTGGTATTGTCGGTTTAGTTGTCTAGAATAACTTTGCTTTACCACTAGTTCTATTTAGATGAAGGGATTCAAAGAGTGGGGGTCAATCATAACACAGAAAGCTAAGCAAAGACCACTCCCCAGGAGTCTGTATGATGTTCAGTAGAGTGACACAGCTTTTAGTCTATCAGACTAAATAAGGACACAGAGACTGGAGATCATTTTGGACAGCAAATGTTGAGGTCTCTCAGGTTGATTTAGGTACTTGGCAAGGTACAGGCCAGAGGGTGTATTATATTCAATGATGGGCTTAATAAGGGATGAATAAAGTGGGAATTATAACTTCTTTGGACCTTGACTACATGTCATGAAGGCTGAGTTGTGCAACATAGAAGGATTTTCTAATCACCTCAGACACATGGTGGTCAAAGAAGTCTGTTATCAGCATATCTACTCAAGTTCCTGATAACTGTGCCAAATTTAAGTGGAATGTTACCTATATGGTAAGCAGTAGTGACGCTAGGGTTACCAAAGGAAACAATGTTGCATTTATTGGTGTTAAGGGTAAGCTCATATGATTAATACACTAAGATTTTTTTGGGCCCAGCCCTTGCTGGATAATTTGAGTATCAGAATTGAAATTGATAACTGCCCACAGTTTGCAATCATCAACAAACTTGGTTAGCCAACGTTTCTTGATATTGGCTTTATGTCACAAAAATATATAATGGGGGAGGGGACCTAGAACAGAGCCTTGTGGGACACCACCACTGACATTTTTCTGTCTAGAGCATAATGAACAATGTGGCTTCAGAGCCCTACTTATTACACAGAGCTGTCCATTAAACTGTCCACTTTCCCCTATTATTTTATATTAGCCTTAGAGCCTCTGAATAGACTGTTAAATAAGGGTCTCTCCTTATATGGTTGGAATATCTTTGATACTGAAACCAGGGCTCTCATGTTTGCAGATGACTGTCTGATTCTCACCAACCTGATGCAAGATATCTCCATCATCCACACACTTTTACAAGAATTTGGTAGTATGTCTCAGTTACTGGTTAATCAGATAAAAACTAACCTTTTTCCTGCTAATTCCCTTTCAACTATTGATTACCCGCTGCCTTATCAATGTACAGCAAAACCACAAAATACCTTGGGCATGTTCTGCTCCCTGAAATTTACAAGATGCTGAAAGTCATTTTACAAAATATGTGGGACAAAGCCTTCCTGTGAGTTAATTCATGGAGGAAGCAGCACCTATATCTACTGGGGTGAATAGCAGTAGTCAAATGTTTATTTTCCCCCTTGTTTGTTTATGTACTTAGGTACATCCCTACATCAACTGTCCATCCTTGCCTCTGGAAGAATAAGAAACTATTAGAATCTTTTATTTGGGATGGGAAGCATGTAAGAGCAGCTGATGTTGTAAAGGCTACCATATCCCAATTTATTGGACTTACTACTCCCATCTGGAGAAAGTATGCAAGGGCCTTTCAGATTGCTAATTTATTCTCAACTGATCATTTTGCTCCCGTGATTTGGGCTATCCTTGAGGGCAACTTTCTGGTTCCAATGTCCTTATGGCTCCATAAACACAATTTTTGCTAAGGTGCCGTACCATTAGCAATTGTCGATAAGGTCAGTATATAATGGATCCTAAATATATAGGAGTTATCCGGGTCCACAAAACAGGCCTTCAAAGAGAAAATCACAGCAATATAGTCAGATTTGATTAGAAAGGTGGTAGCAAGTGGGCTGGTGTGACTAGGAGAGATTCTTATGAGAACAATAGATGCATAGGTTCATAGGTGTGTACTAGGCTAATGGTCCTGGAGCCTTTACAAGCCTAGCCCATAGGATTACCCTGGCTTTGTGTAACCCGACCTTAGTTCCCAGTGCCTCTATCGAGCAGAGCCACTGGAGTGATCCCCGGGGTGAATTTTCTGTTTCCCATCCACTCACCAAGATTTCTCTTGAAGAGGGCTAGTGAGATGCTCTCTTTGACATGTATGGGAAGTCTATTCCATAGCATGGGCAGTCTCTGGGTTATGAACCTGTCCCTCCAGCACATTCTGTTGATTGTAGTAATGAGGTTGAGGTCTCTGGAGCGTGTGATGCAGAGGGATTGTGTGATTTCTTTAGATGTAGCATTTCTAAGTCAAGCTTTGTAAATCAAGCTGAGATCGCCTCTAATAAGTGATATGAGACAGAGAATAGTTGGAGTTTTTTGAGTCTGTCCCTATAGGATAAGTGTTTGAGCCTTAGAATCCTCTTTGTGAGGTACTTTTGTGGCCTCTCTAGTTGTTGCAGGTATCTAGTGAGGTACATGCCAAATGGAGCATTGTACTCGATCTAATGAGGGAAGAGTAGAGGGAGACAATGACCTCTTTCTTCCTGGATGCAAAACCTTTAGTAATGAGATGTGCCACATAGAAGGACTTTATGACCACAGTGGCAATGTGGTGGTCAAAAGAGAGGTTGCTGTCAACCTGTGTTCCCAGATCTCTTATAATGCCTTCTGTGTTGAGTGGACTACCATCGATGTGGTAATTTATGGGAAATGGGTTTTTCCAAAATGGGATGACGACACATTTTTTGGCATTGAGGTTAAGGCTATGGTTTTTATACCAGTCATTGGTCTCAGGGAGGCCTTTCTGTAAGATGTCAACATCACTTGTGGAGTTAAGAATGGCTCCTAACTTGCAATTGTCTGTGAACTTTGTCAGCCAGAGTCCCTTTGTGTTGGCCTGGACTTCAGACAAGTAGATACTAAACAGGAAAGGACCCAGAACTGATCCCTGTGGGTCCCCACTCATGACTGGTCGGCAGTCTGACTTAGAGTCAGCTACTTTCACACTGTGGGTTCTATCTGTGAGCCAGTTTGCAACCCACCTAGTGATATAGGGGTTGATGCCTAGCTCAGTGAGTTTTTCTATGATTCCTGAGTGGGGAATGGCATCAAAGGCCTTGGCCAGATCAAGGTAGGCTGTATGAACCACTTTGCTTTCATCCACAGCTTTGGTGAATGACTCAAAGAAGTTGACCAAATTGAGCAGGCATGATCGACCCTTCACAAAACCAAACTGTGTGGGATCCAGTGTTTGGAGATTCCCTATATCCTTGTTTATTAGGTCCATGATGATGCGTTTCATAGTTTTGCATATCAGAATTGTCAGGCTAATGGGGCGATAGTTCTCAGGGTCTGTAGTCACTCCTCCTTTGTGGAGAGGGATGGCTATAGCAGTGCACCATTTAGTAGGGACAAAGCATGAGGTGAGGCTGTGATTGAACAGGTCAAACAGGTAAGGTTCCAGTTCACTGTGTAGTTCATGTAGAACATAGCCAGGGATATTGTCAAGTCCCATAGAAGCTGTATTCTTGGCCTTGGACAGTGCTGTTTTAACCTGTGCAGCAGTAACACTGGGTGCCTGGCAATCTACTGGTATTGTGATTGGTCCTTTGGGGGCACTAAAGTTGGCACTGAATCTGTCGGCCAATATATTAGCAATATCTGTTGGCTCAGTATAGGAGGTACCATTGTGCAGTAGCTCAGAGCAAATCTGGGCATTGCCGTGGAGATTCTTTACATAACTATAGAAGGCCTTGTGGTTGTCTTTACTATCTGCTGCAATTCTGTTTTCATAACTAGCTTTAGAGTATTTGATGAGGGATCTCAACTTTTTGTTTAGCCTGATAAGGGAGTTTTTCCAGTCTTGGGACTTCACCTTATTCCGCATCAGTTTCCTCCTTCTGTTGTAGAGTTTGTTTATGGCAGAGAACCACCAGATTGGCTTCCTTTTTTGAAGGAGAGTGTCTTGGTTCTATTAGGTATGGTGAGATCTATGCATTTGTGTACGTGTTCTTACAGTGTACCGGTGTATTATTCGGCAGTCATGCAAATATTCTTCATTTGCATGGGTGCCGTGAAGTTATCCACCTCTGTTTTTAGGAGCCCAAGTTAGCTTTGGAGAAGTTTTTCATGGTGGTTACCTTTGCGGGTGGGAGTGGGAGGGATGTGGATTTCCAAGGTGATTAGTTTGTGGTTGGATCTAACCAGGTATGAGTTGACTAATGGTGTAGAGCAACTGTTGCCCATGCTAGTAATGACCAGGTCAAGGATGTTGCGACCTCTAGTGGGGGTAAGAACAAGCTGGTCCAGGGCACTGGAATTAATGAATTCTAAGAAGCGTTGGGCAAGTGTATTGGTACATGAGTAGTTTTCCCAGTTAATGGAGGGGTACTTGAAGTCACCCATTATGAGAATGTTAGGTTAGACCCTAATATTCTCCAGGGTGCTTAGGAACATGGAGTGTGACTCTTGGGACATGGTTGGGGACCTATAACAGGCTATGTCCTGAATCACTGTCTTACCTAAGGTTAGCTGCACCTGAAATATCTCTGATGCATTATATTGGGGTACCAATCTGGAGATGTGCGCAACCACCACCTTTGGAGCTTTGGTCCAAGTTCTGGGGCCGAAAGGTGTGGAATGAGTTATAGCCTGGTAGTGCAGGTGTGCTTTCTGCTGCCTTGAACCATGTCTCTGTTACAGCACAAATGTCGATGTTCTCCATTTTAAGGAGTGCTACAAGTGAGTGTATTTTGAGATTTAGACTTCTAGCATTGAGCAGCATGACCCTCAGATTGCATTTGTTTGTAGCTGTTACGGTGGTAATTTGATCTTTGGAGCACCGCCTAAAAAAGGCACTATAGGGGTGGCAAAAGCCTTGGCAAGTATCCAGAAGCCCAAGGTGACAGATGTAGGCCATCTCTGGCAAAGCATTGAGGTCTGTCAATCATGTCATCCCAGGCAGGCAGATACTGGATCCCCTTAGAATGACACCAGAAACTTAGCCAATTGTTGAAATCGGTCATTTTCTGATTGTACTGTGGTATCATTCTGGGTGATGGTAGGATGCTGCTCAGGGCTAGGGTCATACCCGCCTAGGCTACATAATCTGAGAGCTCCTCCATGTCTCTTTTCATGTAGTCCAGGGAGGTATGTATCAGGTCATTCACACCCACATGTACAATGACAGAGTCATATTTGTACTTGTTGTTGAGGGACCTGAATGCATCCATTATGTGGTGGATCCTGGCACCTGACAGGCAGCTAACTGTTACTTTCTCCTTATTCAACCTAGTGAATGGGACATCAGTGTGGCTCACTATCGAGTCACCTATGACCAGCATGCTGGGCATGCTGTTTTGCCTTAGGGGCTTTGGTTGAGTGGCACACTGTTTAGGAGAGTTATGTGTCTAGTGATTAGTGTTGTGCTGTGGTGGTTGAGTGTGTTTCTGCCTTGGAGGTCTCTGCTGTTTGGGTAGATTTTTATTGAGAGCCTCCATGAAGGTGGGTATGTGGTTTATGTTTTTATGTGAAGGCAATGCTGGTGTGTGTTCTGGAGAGATATGTGTTCCATGTGGTGTGGTGCAAGTGTTGACCTTCTCCTCTTGACCAGATATTCCAGTCTTGGCTGGAGAGTGCATGGCTTCCAGTTTGGATATATAAGTGCATCTCTCACAAGTCTGAGTGTTGGGAGGTAAGAGAATAGGATTATAGGTGTACATGAGGCAGTTGCTACATTGCCTCAGGATGACCAAGTTCACCAGGTTAATAGGAGAAAGTACAGGGAACTGACCATTTAGACATGCCTGAGTGTGGGGAGGTAAGAGGATAGGGTTGTCGGTGTACATGAGGCAGTTGCTACATTGCCCCAGGATGACCACATTCCCCAGGTTAATAGGAGAAAGCACAGGAAACTGACCTTTAGACATGCCAGGAGGGGTGGGAATTAATAATAAGTACTGGAGCTATTTCCTTGTAGAATGTTTAGTGCTGGTAGCACTTTTGTGTGCTACAATAATTACTACAAGAAGTCTGGTGCTAGACTAATAAGCTAGTAAAAGTGCAGGAGAGGAGAGAACTAACAGATCTAAGGGAAAAATTGAAGAGCAGACGTTAGCACCTCTCAGAAGCTTACAAACAATCCTGGATAGAGAAAACTGTATCTGGACTGGACTAGTTACAGGAAAGGTGGGGAACAAGTGCTAATGCGGGCTTTAAAACCAGAAAGTTGAAAGAGATGGAAAATCTGCCCAAATGGCAATAAACTATAAATGCTGGGCCAAAAAAACACTCCTCTTGTGGTAGATAGGCTACCTAGTGCTTACCTCTCCCACTGATAAGCTAGAAGGCTTCCCTCCAACACAGAAAAGCTTGGGGGCTCAGAAGCTTAAAAACAGTCCTGGATAAAGCAAAGATTGCCCATACATGTCAAGCAGAGTGCCTCTCTGGCCCTCTTCAAAAGGAACCTTGATGATTGGATGGGAGAAAGGAAATTACCCCGGGGATCATGTCAGTTGCCCTGCTAGACAGGGGTCCAGGGAAGTAAATAGTGTGAGAAGAAATATCCAGGGAATTGTTATGGCTAGGCTTGTATAGGCCCTAGGGCTGATAGCCTAGTACCAACCCATGAACCTATGAACCTATGAAAGCTGTACCTGGACTACACTAGTTACAGTAAAGGCAGGAAACAAGCTTAGAAACTTTTTTTTTACAGAAAAGCAGCTAAAACAGCACTAAAAACAATTCAAGTGGACTGCATGCTAGCATACTTGAGTGTGTAGCAATATTAAAGCAAATACAGTTCAAATAAAAGCAATTTATTCAAACTGTATTCTGAACTGAATTCAATTATTGTTTTATTCAACTATGAACAGTTAAAAAGTGCTAAAGATATACATATCAGCTGAGAAACCCACTCAGTCAGAACACAAGGAGATTCTAGCAAAGTTTTTTTTTGTTAGTAAAGTGGAAAGGGAGAAAGGAGAAACAGAAGATAATTCAAGGTTAAGGACCTAAGTGGGTTGGCATTCTCAAATGTTCTCTCTGTATTAGGTAGAATGAACTAATGACACTAGACATGGATAGAGCTGGGATAGAGCTGAACAGATGGGACTGGTAAGAGTGTCTGGAATCAAAATATGATTTCACTGTACTTGGTTGAGTGATCAAATGAGATAGACAAAGGAGGAGTGGTCAAACACAAATTTACAGAAGGGGCAGGCAATTCCAAAGCCACCAAGATTAATACCACAACAAGAACAGGGAAGGAGGGTGGGAAACTAACTGCAGAGAGACAGAGACCACAATATTCAGTGAAACAAATAAACAGAAAAATAAAATGCAGTGCTATCTTTAACACAATATTCAATGAAACAAATAAACAAACAGAAAAATAAAATTCAGTACTATATTTAACACAATATTCAATGAAACAAATAAACAAACAGAAAAATAAAATGCAGTGCTATCTTTAACACAATATTCAATGAAACAAATAAATAAACAGAAAAATAAAATGCAGTGCTATCTTTAACACTGCAAGTTTGTACTTATCTCAGGTTGTAGTGCAGTTGATGTAGGTATATAGCAGCCAGCCAAACAGCTAGATATTCAGCAGAAATGATATCAAGAAGATTAACCCCTCTGGTGGGTAGCAGGATAATTTGGTCAAGTGCATTAGCATTTATAAAGTCCAGAAATCTTCATGGTTATTTCTGTATAACACCTAATCTTTCCAAAATCTGTTTTCCCAACTGATTTGCAGCTATCAGTTTAGCTTTATTTATCTATCTATCTATCTATCTATCTATCTATCTATCTATCTATCTATCTATATATCTATCGATCTATTTGTTTTTTATGTATTTATTGAAGTCTGATCAAAACTAAACTTTAGCTTAGGTTACTTCTAATCTTTGTAATATAGCTGAAGAAAGCTATGTGGTTAACCTTTGAATTAGTTGCACTCCTAAGTTCATAGTTGGCCTTACATTTCCATATGATAAGTTTGAGAATGCATGTGCAACTAATTTCTTCTTTACAGCAAAATAAGGCTATGTTTCTTTGCTCATAGCAATCTACTAGCTCTGGTCAATCTCCCATAGCTACTTAGTCCAGGTGATTGCAACGCAGTTCATATAAAAATCAGTTATAGCCAAAGAATTAAACTAAGGCAAAACAGAGTAATACCAGGTCTGTCTGAAAAGACAAAAATAAAAGCTAGTTCATAGTTAGCAGAGACAATAATACAGAACTATTACAATAAATGATACACGACTTGCACAACTTTAATATTGTTAATATATAAAATGTACTGTGTCTTATTATATAACAAATAAATATGCAATCTTGCGAAAAGGAGTTTAGAAGCAGAGCAGGAGTGAACTAACAATACCTGAAGGAATAGTAAACAAGTGTGTATGTGTGTGTGTGTGTGTGTGTGTGTGTGTGTGTGTGTGTGTGTGTGTGTGTGTGTGTGTGTGTGTGTGTGTGTGTGTGTCTATGTGTGTGTGTGTGTGAGTACATGTGCAGATATTTATGTATCTCTCTCTCTCTCTCTCTATATATATATATATATATATATATATATAATCTAGTCATATATATGTATATATATATATATATATATATATATATATATATATATTGTTAAGACAAGTTTTCAAATATCAACTTGTTGAATGCAAAAAAGAAGATAGCACAGCTGGTCAAAAATCAGCTTCTTGAATGTGCCGGCTTTGCTGTTGTCTAAGATTGCAGTACAGTGGGAATCTGGGAATTTGCCCTTTCCCCACTGTAGTGCATCCTCAGAGTTGGCATATATAATTATGAGGGGGTGTGGTGGGGCTACAGGAGGCTTGCCCCTGCAAAAAAATAAACAAACAAACAAATAAATAAATAAATACAGAATTTTTTTTTTTCGATATGGTGAATTTTGAGCCATTGTGCTCGATAACTTGCAGTTCAATATGTTGCTCATTCGAGAAATCAATATAAACTCATATATTTATATGTTTCCCCTGCATTTTGTCAATAGCATTTCTTCGACAAACACAGTGTGTGTGTTTAATGTTGACAGTATGGATAGCTGAGCAGTGGATGGCCTGTAATTTCAAGACAGCTAAGTGGGGTTGGAGGGTGAGAGTGTTTGTGCATGTGTATATTAGTTGCGGTTTGGGTCGGGGATGAGTGATGGATAGGTGTTGTATGCTTGTGTGCAAGTCTGCGTATTTTAGGGTTAGGATTAGGGTTAGGTTATGGGATAGATTTAGAGTTGTTTGTGTGTGTTTATGAATTTTGGTGTGTTGCAGTGTGTTTTGTGTAGTGGCTGTGTTGCGGGAAGGCATTTATGAAAGTAAGGTGCAGGGTTAGGGTTGAGGGAAATGGCAGTGTTAGGATTAGGACTAGTAGCCATTACTAAGTTGGCACAGAGTGGAAGAGCCCTACATCTTACCTTCATAAAAACCTTCCCATAACTGCCATTATTCAGATGATTTTGAGGCTATTGTTATGGGGGGTTTAGTGTTAATATCAGGAGAGGAAATAGTCGTCTTTGCTCGATATTCTGACGTGATATATGTTGTTTTCGGTATTGTGTATGTTTGAACTTTTTTGTTGATGTTTTCACTTCAACATTAAAGTAGTTCAGTCAAATATATACAGTAGAACCATATATAGGCTCCCTATTGAAATGTCATCACATGAAATGCTGAGTGCTGACAAGCCAAAGGAAAAAAATTGAAAACCCAGAAAATGAGTGAATCTTGAAGATTTTTTTTTCAGGGCGAAAGCCCTCTCCTTCCAATGTGGGGGGCCCGAACTTATATATACAAATTTTGAGATCACCATATATCAGAGAAAAGGGAATATTACAGGAAATGGCTGGGCATGGTACATGTAAGTCCATTCTTTCAGCCATTCAGTCTCTGTGTTTTGGGACTCAATCCAGTGGGTCCAGACATTTCAAATGGTTGCTATATATAGCCCACATAATACTGCACATGCCAAAAAAGGTGCACAGAACTGAAAAAACAAAAATCAAACAAATACTCCTTTACTAAATGCATTTTTACAAATAGATATATAAATCCTTAATTGAAAGATCTAACAGTTTTCACAGACCCAGGTTTTGCCTAGCTGGCTTTATTAATTCTGTGGGCCACTTAAAAACAATATATAGAGCAGTACTTAAATACACCAAAACTCCCAAATGTCAATGTATAAAAAGTGAAATTCACAACATTAAGCATGCTCTGAGCATAGTTTTGGAGCATGCAAACTCTCGAACAGTGTTTTTACAGAGGGTCAAGCTCCCTTGCAACCCCCACACACTCCAGTAATTGTATATCCGAGATTGCACAATGCTATCCTATAAATAGATAGATATAGATACATATATTCTATCTATATCTATATCTATATATGTATACATGCATATATCTGATTTTTATCATGAATGGTTAACATGTTAAATGTTCTAAACACAAAACAAAAAAAACATGCCAACTATTCATAATACTGACAAACAAATACTGGAATCCTAGTACAGGTCATCTTTTGTTTAATGCGAAACCATTTGGCTGTAGAGAGGGTATAGCACTGATGCTTTTGATGATGACAATTTGTGATAAAATGATAGACTTTCTTGTTGATAGTTTGTAGGGTCTTACATTTTTTTGGGTGCGGGGGGGGGGGGCAGCTGTTCAGAGATGCAGACCATAGTCTAATTGTAAGAAGAAAACATCTTTTCTAGTTACTGTTTTTGTGGTAGTTGAAATGTAAAGTAACATTTTGGCCGAAAGAGCTTCATTGGATAACAAGGTTTTTGTGCAACTAATGTCTACCTTACATGAAAATAAGGCTATTATTTCTTTCCGTACAAAAGTGTACTGATTCTGGTCCATTTTCCATAGCTACTTCTTTAAGCATTTTCATTTCCGGATCTTTCTCAGTGCACTTCTGAAACTTGTTAATCTTTTCTTCAATAATGACCGTTTGCAGTATAATGCAGTTAAACCTTCAGTTCAGTTTTACAAAGAAGATATATAGTGAGAAGACTTAGAAATTGCTTTAGCAGAAGCTTATATATCAACAGCTAGTTGCTTCACTTTAATAAGAAAGTAGTTCAATGTCTGGGATGCCAGTTTGTTTCTGACAACAATATATATATATATTTTTTTAAGTATTAATTTTGACCAAGCAGAGGTATACACACAAATACTCAGCAATCTTATACAGCTGAGAAAGCTAATCAATGTCAGGGTTGCCAAGTTGTAACTGAGAAAAATAGCTTTGTTATTAACAGGAGTTTGGGGTCACCAGAGATGGCTGAGAAAGGAAATGACTTTTCAAATAGATGTTGCAATGTAAAAAATAGTTAGAATTAGTAGTAAGAGAAACCATGACAGTTCATGAAGTTCTACCTGGTTACGAAAACTAAAAAGACTAGCACTGGAGGGGAATTTTTAAAACCGATTTTAAGAAAAATAATAGTGGTCTTGAGGCTTTCCAACCACATCATTCTGGGGGGGGGGGTATTTGTTTAGGAAGCAATTAGAGTCATCAGTAACTTAAGCAAGGACAAGGTCACAGTCTCATGTTTCAGTGGATGTAAATTATTAGACATATATGTTTTCCTCTTGAAAATTCTACCCAGAAGATGGTTGTTTGACTCCTTAGTCACACATGCTGGTATCAGGGATTTATTTCTACCCAGTTGTATCACACATTGGTATCAGGGATTTATTTGTACCCAGTTGTATCACACATTGGTATCATGGATTTATTTCTACCCAGTTGTATCACACATTGGTATCAGGGATTTATTTGTACCCAGTTGTATCACACATTGGTATCATGGATTTATTTCTACCCAGTTGTATCACACATTGGTATCAGGGATTTATTTCTACCCAGTTGATCACACATTGGTATCAGGGATTTATTTCTACCCAGTTGATCACACATTGGTATCAGGGATTTATTTCTACCCAGTTGATCACACATTGGTATCAGGGATTTATTTCTACCCAGTTGATCACACATTGGTATCAGGGATTTATTTCTACCCAGTTGATCACACATTGGTATCAGGGATTTGTTTCTACCCAGTTGATCACACATTGGTATCAGGGATTTGTTTCTACCCAGTTGATCACACATTGGTATCAGGGATTTGTTTCTACCCAGTTGTATCACACATTGGTATCAGGGATTTGTTTCTACCCAGTTGATCACACATTGGTATCAGGGATTTGTTTCTACCCAGTTGTATCATGCATTGGTATCAGGGATTTGTTTCTACCCAGTTGATCACACATTGGTATCAGGGATTTGTTTCTACCCAGTTGATCACACATTGGTATCAGGGATTTGTTTCTACCCAGTTGATCACACATTGGTATCAGGGATTTGTTTCTACCCAGTTGATCACACATTGGTATCAGGGATTTGTTTCTACCCAGTTGATCACACATTGGTATCAGGGATTTGTTTCTACCCAGTTGTATCACACATTGGTATCAGGGATTTGTTTCTACCCAGTTGATCACACATTGGTATCAGGGATTTGTTTCTACCCAGTTGATCACACATTGGTATCAGGGATTTATTTCTACCCAGTTGATCACACATTGGTATCAGGGATTTATTTGTACCCAGTTGATCACACATTGGTATCAGGGATTTGTTTCTACCCAGTTGATCACACATTGGTATCAGGGATTTGTTTCTACCCAGTTGTATCATGCATGTACAATTGTATTGGTGACACATTTCATATGCATCAAAAATTTAGAGCTGACATTTATTTAAATGAGGTTTTGCTGTCTCCATCACTTACCAGTTACTGATATGCAAAAGCAGTTTAATTTAATAAATGGCTGGGGGAATTTTGAAATGAACATGAATTAGATATGTTCATCGTGTAGGAGGAATTTTATAACAAGAGATACAATTTTGAGAAATATGGGTTTCATTTAAGCTATTAAGAAGGTACAATACTGAGTAATAAGCATTCAGAAATAAACATTTTCAGATTTCAATCAACAAATTCTGATAAAAGAATGTACTAGCCTGCAAATCAAGATGTTATTGCAATCTTCTGTACAAGTGCTCATAGTCTGTCTAAGAAACTGGAAGAGCTTAAGTCATTGTGTTTTAAATGTAGGTTTTCTGTCATTGTTAGAACTAAAAGAAAGAATGATCCTACAGAGGTTACTGTAAATATGAGTGCCTCAAGTCAAATCACAGCATTGGTGGGACTATGATTTTGTTGTTGAAAACTGATATTCAACACTTCTAATGCTGGACAGTAATAAAGAAACTCTCAAAATTCAAATAGTACCAGCTTGAAACTTTTGACATCTTACAAGAGTCCCATACTCTCTTTGTCAGACTGTGCAAAATGCACAGTATGGCCAAATACATGGATCCGGATAATCTTATAATCACAATTTAATTTCCTTCACATCATCTGCACAACGGTAATTATTCAACTATAGTTGAAGGAAAATTACTATCTCTAAAGAACTTTGTTGAGTTAACTGACTTCTCATCTAAGGAATCAAATGCATTCTATATCTGTTAATCACAAATCCATTCGTCCATCCACAATCCCTTTTTCCTATTTTTGCACATGAGATCAAGGTGTCACTTCAACAGTGACAATCATCTAGAGTCAAGGTTCAGAAATATTTCTAGAAAAATGCAAAAATAAAATCAGTGACAAGAACCCTTTGGGCATTTCTGGCCATCAAGCCTTCCCCTTCTCTGTGAATGAAGGAATAGTCACAATTCAGCATAGTGGAGACTTCACTGCAAGACTAAATTAGAATTACAGAAGGACACAGATTATGAAGCATCTTCTAGATGGGTTCTGTTTAAAATGTTATGCTTGAATGTGGTAAATAAGAGTAAATTCACTATTAGGTCATGGAATTGTCACATCAATCCCCAAGGGAGGCATAAATCTCAGTCACAGTCATTGATGGCAAAGAAAAAAATATCTGCTATCTTAAAAAGGCACAGGACAGTCTCTGTAAGAAAAGCTTTCATTTACTCTAGCAAATGTAATGTTACCCTTCATGACAACATGACATCTTTGTTCTTTAACCTTCTGCATTGGATACACTACTGTTTATATTAAGTTTCAGCATTTAATAAACTATGTTTATACTTTATTAACAGCATAATTGCAATAATCACTCTTTGCTTTTTATGTCTAGGTCTTTATTATAAATTATATGTAAGTATCTTTGTCTTATGGCCTGGGTCATGGTTGGAAAGGGCCTTTCTTATCACTTCATTCGTCAAAATAACAAACTGAAATGAATGAATGAATAAATAAATACTTGCATGCTGTTGTGTTTTCACTAATTCTGAAAGAAGTTAACAGTTAAGTTGCTTCCATCTATCTGGAATGGAATCTTGTATTTTTTGCATTTTTATATTCATAATTAAGCAGTTAATGGACTCCCTATGAAAATGTTGTCACTTGTAATGCTAAGAGCTGACTTGTCAAAAAAATCCCACAGAAAATAAAGGAGAAGCGTGAATATTGAATATTATTCTTCTCCTTTAAACTTCTTTATTTTTTGCATGGGGCAAGTCCCTGTACCCCCCCCCCACTGCACAGGGCAAGTCCTCTGCATCCCCTGAACTTAAATATGCAAGCACAGAGATTGCCATACCTCAAAGAAAAGGAAATAATCAGAGAAATGACCAACATTTCAAATGGTTATCAATTAATGACTTAGTGGTAAACCCCAATAACATTAATAGTTACATAACTTACACAAGGAAGACATTAACTTACTCTTTTTTATTTCATGATTTTGAATATGTGAACAGATGCTACACTATACTTGTCCCTACATCAAATATAATGGCATCACTTTGATTATTTCTTTTAAGCTTTTCTGACAAGATTTCTCAGTATTTAGTCTGTTTTAAATTTCCTACTTTGTACTTTTGCACAGTATTCAATCTCTCTATATTTCACTGTCCACAAATAAATATTTTCCATATTCTTGTTTCCAACACATTTGAACATTTGAGCAAAATGATTTATTTTCCAAAAATTGTGAACATTTTCCTTTACCGTGCTTATCGCCACATCTTGCAAAGATCATATCAAAGTCATGCTTCTCGTGTTTCTGTTATGACTGCCATAACTTGTTTTCAGTCGATATTCCCCTTTTCTTCTGTCTGCCTGTCTGTCTGTTCTTAAATTCAATTTCACAAACATCAAACTTTTTAGATAGCATTTAAATCCAACAAGATATCTACAAATATCTGCTGCTTTGTTTAACATTAAACGTGCTTCTCTTAGCTATTTGCTCCTTGTCTGATAATTTCTAAAAATTCACCTGATTCTGTCTTGCACTAATGAATCATGCAAGTCATCAAGTTCAGTGTTTTGATTCAGATCTTTCATTTAGTAACATAAATAAACCTTAGTACAGGACATGGTACCATTGGATAACAAGCAGTGGATATCTGGCAGTTATTTTCTTGGTTTCTCATCATTCCAAGTTCTCTGTCTCTCTCTATGCCTTTCACTGTATCTCCCTTGATCTCAAAACTTAAATACATTCTTATGGACTTAAAAGATTTTCAAATATCCTTCTCATGTCCAAATATGCACTGAACGTTTGATCCACACTGTATAGTATTCTGATAGGTTGCTGTTAATGGAAACAATTCCTGGCAGTAGTAACTGCAGCATTTCTCAAACAAATAATTAAACAAATGTATCTTACTTGTGTGGCTTCACTTCTGACACCATGTAACATTTGGGTTTAAATGTTCACATAAGTAAGTCAGGTACAAAGTGATATACCAACCCAACTGATGGTCCATGTTACTATTTGGATTGTGCAATATAACTGCAGGAAACCAGATTATGCACTTTACATCCTGGTCCTCTGAACATTGTAAAGGTGTACAACTTTTAAAGAAACAGTATTATGTGTTATGCATCTAAATGTAATATTTCTAAAACAGCAGGTCATCTTCATTGCACTTCCCTTCACAAATACCCTTCTTCATGGGGTAAGTTGATTCATTGACTGATGCATCTTTTCATCCACTGGGCAAGTTTATGCTATGACATTTTACTTTAGTGATCGAGCAAACTCAGGAATTTCATTTAAATAAATATATTTTTCCTTGCACAGCTGGTTTGGTCTATACTATTCACACTGTAAATGACAAAGTAAAGACTTACATACTATAATTATCATCAGAAACCTGATCAAACTAATCAATGTTCAATTGAAAATGATCAGCATGGCCTGCACCATTTACTCTGAAATGAATCACACTTGGTTAGAACCCTGAATTAAACATATTAATTATGTTGCTGCCATGGCCTTCTACATCATTCGCCTCAATAATCAGCATGATTAAAGCCATTGATCAAAATAATTGGATTTTCTATCTAATTGACCAATGTGTCTTATAATTCTTCGTATCATCTTACCGGCATGGCCTGTATTATTGCATTCTAAAAAGGTCAAGCATGACCTACCAACTGACCGATTTAATGGAAAACAAAAAATGGCTTTTTTTTATTTGAGGTCACTCTTTTCAGTAATCATCCATTCTAATTTGAGGTTTACTTGGCCTATTAGACTTGTGTGTTTCAAAACTCAGTTCTTACCAGCAGTGATGAAACCATATGCATAGACCTTATTTTAACAATAAGCACCATAAAGTAGCATAGACTGCATGCCACAAAGGTTGAAAAGAACCCAAAGCTGGGAACAGCTTTATGCAGTAGGTAGACAGTGGGCTTAGAATGCCATAAATATAAAAATGGCTTTAAAGAACAAGGCAAACAAGAAAAAATATCACACAAAACAGAGGCTAAACACAAAACAGAGCAATGCAGGAAAGTCCCTCATTATGTTCCATGACTCTGCAGGAGAAATCAAAGGAAGTCCCATGCAGCACAAGGCAGTGACTCACAGGTCACAATGCAAACAGAACTGAGCTATTAGGAAGGTCCTGCATCATGCCTTGTTTCTGGGCAGGCAGAAAACTATGCACTATAGTGCAAAGTAGATTATAGAACAGGAAGACACAAGTGAAGATATTATCATGGTGCCCTTTATGCCCCGATCGCTACAAATAGAAATCCACACAGCATAGCAAAGGCTACCAAAAAGGTGACATAATGCAAAGCTGCAGCCACACATCCCTAAAGGTAGGGAGAGCAGGGCATAAACAATGCCATATGGCACATCCAGATCATTAAAGGACATTACAGAGGAAGGCAGACCTTATTGCAAGATGAAGTGAGAGAGACTGCATGCAGACAGCCACAAGATAATGACTAAGGCAAATCACAGCATCCGTGACTATACATATAAAAGTGGTCCACAGACACAACCCAGTAATGTGCGGGAGATCACCTGTGGCAAGCATAGCATGGCCTCCCACCATGTGGCTGCAGACCCCCATATGATGGAACTTAACAAGAGGTAAGGAAGAAGCCAGAGCAATAATGATGGTTCTCAATCTCTCCAGGCACTGTGGCAAGGTCTTCCAACAGGAAACAAAGTACTCCAACTTGGTATGCCACACACACCAGGAAGAGGTGAGGCCAACAAAGTTAGCAATGCAAAATAGTAACTCAAAAGGGGTTCAGGAAATGTCCAACATGAGATTCTCCATCCTATTTTCAGACAATCCTTTGAAATGGCAAGGGAGGCATTACATGCATATGCATAAAGTGCTTGTCACGACAGGCGAAGTTCCAGACAACTACATGGTGGCAGCACACAAAGTCGCATAATGGAATATCCACATGAAGTATTTGGGCATGCTGACAGGGCCACCAAAAATAAGGATACATGCAGGAAGCACATTAGCAGAATAAAACCAGCAGAGAGCACCACAGTGGTAGCTCTAGTGAACTACAAGACACCACAGGATAGGCCACTAGTAGGCAGTAACGACAGGCTGGGACTGTGGCATAACAGGTGTGTATGCACACTAGAGGTATGGTACACACAAGACCCATGGTGGGTACAGCAATCACAGACTATGGGGAGTACAATGGTAAGGAGTCAGAAAGAACATCCACATACTGAGCTGGGACACCCAACACCATGCACGGGTCACCATGGTCCACCACCCACCTCCCTCTAGCACTTTGGAAAAATGAGAAAGCCCATGTATTCACACTGGAACTTAATGTGGATCTGCTCCCAACTGGTGACTTGAAAGTGGTCATGCAGACCCAACAGATTTATACCCAGCAGATGCAGCTCAAACATCAGTGCCTGTCTTGCAGGCTGTTTTGCATGCATGGAAGGGAGATTGCTTATAGCTCTATCACCAACTAGCAGTGGCAAAGATGATGTCAGCCTACACATGTGACCCACCCATGGAAGGGAGGCTGCTTATAGCTCTATCACAAACTAGGAGTAGCAAAGATGATGTCAGCCTGCACATGTGACCCACCCATGGAAGGGAGGCTGCTTATAGCTCTATCACAAACTAGGAGTAGCAAAGATGATGTCAGCCTGCACATGTGAACCACCCATGGAAGGGAGGCTGCTTATAGTTCTATCACCAACTACAGGTGGCAAAGATGATGTCAGCCTGCATATGTGACCCACCTGGGTGTAAAACCGGTGTGGTATACCCCAAATGTACTTATCTTTCAATCACACACACACACACACACACACACACACACACACACACACACACACACACACACACACACACACACACATGTAGCTTCCCTGGACACCTGCTGCTGCAGAAAGATGAAGGCTGATATAGTCCTACCTGACTCCAGATATGCTAGTGGGAGAAGCTGCTTCACCTTGAATGATACATAGGTTGCTTATCTCAGTTGAAACCCCAGTCACAGTATCTATAAGAAATGGAATAGTCACTTTGAGGCTTTGTGTGGAGAAATGCAGTTAGCACCACATTGATGGCACCATGCTCAAAGTCTGAGATGACAAACTGTGAGGTGAGTATGATACTTGATTTTTCTGCCACTGATATTATAGTGTCCAGCATGCATTCATACCCAGTCTGACTTTTTAATTGATGTTAAGCAATAAATGCTTATCTGACACCTACAAGTGTCCAGTGGTCTGGGGTGCCGTGGCTTGGTTATGACTGGTAATACACTGCTGTCTGGATGGGAAATGTGTCATTCATGAGCTCCAGGACGCTTCTATCCAGACTAAACCCAGATGGACAAATCTGGTAAACAAAAGCAAAATAAAAATAAATAAAATAGACAATGAACTGTTCAGTGTGCATGGTTAAGTCCTCAGAGGTAACCTATATGAGTGACATGAGTGCACGTCCCTCATTTGGCATGCTCTTTTCCTCTTGCATGTAATATTGTGATGCAAGGCCTTATTTCATGGAAGATGGCACTCAGCCCCCCCCCCCTTCAATTTTCAAACATGACTTCACTGTAGCTGAGAGTACATTTATGTAGGTGGACTTCTGATGCTGGTGACTGATGGTGGACTGTACTCTACAATAGCTCATTACCAGCCTCTGCAATGCTATGGCCTCTGCTTGAAAGGCTTGTCCGTATGCGTTTTACTGCAACTGCAATATAACTGGGCATTGGAATCCCTCTCATTATGGTACCAATAACCTTCTATAACTAGAATAAGCCTTCAGTGTGATTGCACTATCCCATATACAGTTCCCAGTCATCCAGAGCTAAATCCTCTAGACATCTTGTCTGTGGAAGTTCAGAGCATCTCTGTTTTGACAGCGCACTGCAGGAGATGGCAGAGAAGCTGATTTGCTTTCTGGCTAGATCTGTGTCAGACTTGTATGTACTTTCATGGGACAGCCAGCAGAATGCATTGATAGCATGGGAAATCCTCATTATTGTAGCCTGTGAAAATCCATGTGTTATTTTGAGAAATTCCACCACAGTGATTGTTAGGCAAACCTAAAGTATCTGTATGAACAAAGTTGAACACAGACAGAACTCTGAAAATTACAGATCAGTGAACATGACATCATTTTGATCATCATTCCACTGTTTTTATTTTTACATGGAGTCTGGGTGTCATGCCAACTGTTGTGACTTTTCTTGATTCAGTGCCTCTCTCCTACCTGCCTGCCTCAGGTCTTCAGTCACACAATCCATCCATCTCCTGGCTAAACGTCCGTGTCTCCTCTTGCTATCTTCCTGTCTCTCTTAAATCTTGTTTACCTAATCATTTTCTGCTTCCTGCACATGTGACAGAATGACCTTAATATGTTTTCCTTGACCTTCTCTGTAACCAGGGCTACTTTAGCTTCTGCTCTAATGTCCTAATTTCTTCTCCTGTCCCACAGTATGCATCCTATCACCAGTCTCAGGCACTCTATCTCCATCACCTCAACTGCCCTCCCTTTAATTGCCTGCCCTCCCTTTAATTGCCATACATCTGTTTTGTACACCTCATTTTTCAGCTTCTTTGGCATTCTGTCACACACTACCCATGACACTCTGTGCCAATTAGTTGCAGTCATTCTGATTCTAGCTTTGACTTCCTTATTTAAACTTTTCTCCTCAGCTACTCCTCCCAGATACTTGAAGCTGTTAACTGGTTCAACAAATGTCCCTTCTACCTGAATTTTCAGCTTCTTCTGGTTTCTCCCATTTGACTCATCCCGTGTGCCTCCAGTTTTGTATTCCGTTCCCCTAGCACTTGTTGAAGTTCTTGTTCAAAGTCATCCTCTGCCTGCAGCAGCCTTGTTGATCTGTCTTCTCTGACCTGTTTGTTCATGTAGTCCATCACCAATATGAACAGGAGTGGTTTATAGCTGAGCTCTGATGTACCCCTACTGACGGTGAGAACCCCTTGTTCAGTTTGAAATGAGCATAGTATTATCAGGCTACAAAATGTCTGTTATCTTGAAAGGCAATGTTTTGTGACAAAACCAGAATGAGAGCCTATCAAACTAGTCTTAGTTATGTCATTTTATTTTATTTTTTTCAGCACTGAATTTCCGTGGTAATTTTCAACTGCTTAAGTTGGTGGCAGCTCAGGTAAATGTAAAAGATGCCATGGAACTTACCAGAAAGGACAGAGCAAATTCCCTGGTGCCCTAGTCAATTACCCAAGTCCGTATGAATACCACCTTCGGATTACCTTGAAAAGAGGTCATTAGCCTACTGGGACTAACCAGGTCAACAAGGCGTGAATAAATAAAATACATTTTAAATTTGGATTCTGTAATTCCAAAGCAATGGCTTGGACTCAGAGTGTGATTATACAGTTAAGTGTAAAGCTGTGTGCTGGCCAGTTTGAACAGTCATATAGTCATATTCTGTTTCTTTCTTTTTATTCCACTTGCAGCAGTCTTATTCCTTTCATTTGTTTCCTTAAATATTGAATAAATTCCTTTTGGCAAAAATATATGGAAGAACTTTGCTGTAGGCCTGAGTCAAGCAAATGTAGGTACCCAGACTAATGCATTTGGCATGTTACTTGACAGCCCTCTTTAACACTTGTGAGTGATGGAACATCCAGCATAGATTTATCTCTCTCTTTTCCTGGAGGGTCTTATTATCCCTAAAAGTAGCAAAGTTGTGTGCCCTCTTCTCTGGAAGGTCAAGCTGTGCCCACAGCTGCTTGGGTGATCTAGGTTGTTCTCTTCACTAGATTAACACAGAAGTAAAGGCATTCATTTAAAAGGCAATTAACTAGTACACTGTGAGTAGAATTATGCAGAATAATCAAACATAACTGCATGAGGAAACTAATTCTCCTTCGAAAGAAAAAAAAAGTGCTTCAGTGCACATACTGATTTCAAGCATGATCAGATATGAGATACAATAGTAAAAATTAAAAACAGCTGGAGTTCTGCACCCCTTAGCAGCTTGTTTCTGCGAACTGTATATTGAGTTATGTAAAACCTCACTGCTTATTTTTTTTTTTTCAAAAGAGGCATGCGGTTTCTAGGAAAGCAATTTTAACAGTGTCAAAAGATTAACTATTCTTTGTGAAACTGCATTTTCAATACTGCTGGTAACAAAATTCCTACTTGCCTAATAATAGGGATATTTTTTGCATACATGAATATGAGCTTTTTTATTATATAGTAGAAATCACTAAATGCTCCTCCCATTCAGCAACTTACCACACCATTGAAGCAAATGTTTATTTTTTTAATTTTATTTTTTATGACTTCCAGTGATTTTAATAGGTCAGTAATAAGTACGTTGGGAACTTTTGAAAGTTAGAATATGTTCAGTTGCTTTAACAAGATGTTTTATTGCTCGTAAAAGTTATGCTGTTGTAGCAAAGACAATGGAATTAGAAACACTGCTGATAATAGTCAAATATCAATTTCCAAAATAAGCAATGCAGTATACACAAGGCATAACAGCCCATGGCTAAACTGGTTTCGACATGGAAGATTATGATTGGGTCTGCAATCATAACCAGCTTCTTATGTGTTCGAAATATGCAAAGAATCTTGGCATCCATGTGAAGAATACATAATGGTTGGTTAAGATCGAAGATCTGATCATACTTCTTTGTAGTGCAAGGGGATTTATCAGCTCCATATACTGCTAGTTGCACATGGCTTAAATAAAAAAAAAATCAGTGTCTTATGCTGGTAAAGCAGTGGGGAAAAGGTTGACATTCTTGTATATTCCTGGTATAAGAGAAGTAGTTTGAATCAAAAGATTGCTTGCGATTGCAATGTAGCAGACAGCAGGTAAAAACAGGAGGAGATGAAGCAAAGCTGTTTCATGTCCTGCTGCTGCTGTTTAGTGACCTGCGCTGTCAGCTTTTAGTGCAGGTCTTAATGTTAGCATGAAAGGGGTGATTAACAATTGTTAAGTACCCTTCTAAGCAATGTTACGGTTGGTCTTGTACTAGAGTAGCGTTGAACCAGGATGTAATTTAACTGCATTTGGAGTGTAATCCTTGTGCTTCATGCACTATATGGTATTTATTGAGATGTGGCAGTCATGCTGGAAAAAGGAAAATATATACTACATGCTGGAGAGAAGAAGGATACAGAATCCAACACCATGAAAATCAGGAGAAAATTGTTGCAGGTGGTACAAATGGTATGGATCAGAAAATGGCAAAAGGTTGCTACCGTCCAACACTGTGATCAGAACAGTGGTGTATTTCTGTCCTGAACTCATCTCTCTCTCATGCTTTATCCTGAACTCCACCTCAATCTACAGCAAAAATTGTGTTTCTTGATGGTGGAATGATACCTCAGTCTTCCTATAGCTGTGACTTTAGCATCAAAAAGAAAAAAAAATCCCTTCCACTTAAGGCTTTCATGTCTAACTACTGCATTAATTTAGAGTTTTCATATAATGTGTCATTGCTCAGTGCTCATTTGACAACTACATGTAATAAAAGAGTCAGAAATGTGTAACTGTCATGCTGTCATGCTGTCAGTAAAATGAAACATCAAAGTGTGCCCTTAATAAAAAGGAAAGGAATATTGTAAAATGTGAATGTAAATTTACAGTCAGGGCTGTTGTCTAAAATGTCTTGATTCAACTTGTTTAGAGGAATGGCTTCAATGAAAGTTTTCATTAAAGGCAGTTTACTGTGAAATGATAAACCTGATAATAAAAAGTTATAACACAGAAACCTCGAAACTAATGAGCTATGGATGGAATTAACGAATAAACAGTAAGATGTAAAATGTCGAGCACAAACACGTCATAGATATCCTGTATAAAATACTGATAGGTAGCATAATGAAATAGCAACTCCAGATGTGGAACCTTTAAATTTGACATAGTACAGATGAACGATATTAAATATAAATCAAAGACTAACACAGCACCATGTAAGAAGTTATAAAGCACAGTGAAAAGAGATAAATCTCCTGTGTGAAAATAAATACATGCATCCATATGTCTCTATCTATCTATCTATCTATCTATCTATCTATCTATCTATCTATCTGTCTGTCTGTCTGTCTATCCATCTATCAATGCATAACTACATGTGTATATTCAGGTATGCATACACACCTGCTTACTCAAATAAGCAGGAGCTTCTTGATAAAGTGAGACAAAAGGAGTTGGTCTTATGAGTGCCTGAATGCCAACACTGAAACAGACAAATCTAGATATGAGGATTACCTGGGTCTACATAGTTATGACAGCAGTAATAATGAAGGCGAGACTATTTTGAAATTCTTCCTGACAAATGACTTAATGATTGCCAATGCATGGTTTACCAAGAGAGGCAGTCAATCACAAGGTCACAGGCAAGACTGGTCAGTATACAACACAGGTAGATCACCAAATAGATCTCTTAGTAATAACAGTGCTTTGGAAGTCGTATTGAACATTGCAAAGTCAGCCCTAACAATTTCACCAACATAAACCACTGCTAGCCACAATCAGCTGCAAGCAGTGATATACACACATAAAAAAATAATGTGCTTAAACAAAGCATGCTTCACTAAGAAATCCATTTCCCAACCAAGCCAGAATCATATTTGCAAATGCTGGGATCATACTTCCTTCTATAGCTATTCCCTTTGTTTGGTGGTAAATTAATTATTGGACATACATTCTTTGCTAATGCCATTTCTAAGAACAAACGTGCATTAATTTCAGTAGAACTTATATCTACACACTTGCTTAGAGATTGCCTCACAAAATTCATTCCTTGATCTCATGGAATTGCTGTATATAGTGCTTCAATGTCCATAGTAATGAAAACAATTCTGAACCAGTAAATTAATAATTTCTAAGAAATTCAAGAAATTCCCAGGGATTTTGCATATTAAAGCAACTTTTCTGCACCAGAAGATTTAAAATAAAATCTAAACATATGAAAATGTATTCTGTTTTGTTGACTTCTGCCACTATTGGTTAAAAAGGTAGATTTTAGAGATCCCAAAAGGGTATACATTCTAGGGGAAATAGTCCATAAAATGTAAAAAAAAAATCAAATCACTATAATCTTGATGTAAAAGCTGAAATTAACAGTCATCAGTTTGCCAACATAGTAATAAATGCATGAATTTAAAAAAAAGATTTTTTTTAGTTAAACAATTGTCTCTGGATATCATTAGTAATGACTTGAATAATGATTTAGAGATCAGGAAAGTTCAACGACAATTTTTATTTGCAGAGGATAGAGAAAATGGACTAACTGAAATTAGTACTACAAAGCATCTGTTTAAAAGTCAAACAATTAATTTATTGATTAATTAGTAAATTAATTAATTAATTATTACTGCACTGTCCTTTTAAATACATTTATTAATTCACTGTCATGAAATATTGCTTAAAATGTTATATTATTAAGTGCTTGATTTGTTGTATTGTCTGGTATGTTGACAGATTTTTATCACATGACTTTTTTCATTATTTTAAAAGTATCTTCAATTTGTTTATCTAAAAATTCCTCATTCCATACTTCACTACCCAGAAGACTGCCCTTCTTGAATACCCTCCTACAATAGTATAACCCCAGCAGACCTTCCTCTCTAAAGATAAAAATCCCTGGTTCAGTAGATTAAATCCGAGAACTCATCATGGAATGTCCTTTACTTCAATTATATCTCCAAGCTATGGAACACCATACCCAACAGGAAACAGACAGATTTTCCCTTAAAAGAAACCTCTATGCTCATCTCCTAAATGCTCTATTATGTCAATGCTCAATGCCATTTGGCTAACTACTATCCTATATACACTTTCTAATTTCATATTCCTCTTTCCTTCCTTTTATCACTTGTTACTATTCTACTATAATTACATCTTCCCTGCTAATCTACTTATCACAGTCACTTCCTCTACAAATGTCTCCACCTCCTCTGCCTTCCCAATGTTATAGCACTACTCCTTATGGAGCCTACTATATGGCTACAACTTTGAAACCATCAAATATTAAAAATTTAGGGGCAGTCATTGCTCGTGAGATTTACTGACATTTGCAAAGCAATATTTTTCCCTCATTGTAAGATGTGTTTATTACACAGGATGTGTACGGTTTGCATGCATGTCTGTATAACTATGCGATATTTTACCTGGTGCATCATCTGCCTAATTATCCTGCTAGCTCAGCTATGATAAACTATATAAATGTTTTTTTCTCTGTTTGTTAGGAGGCTTTTCTCCATGGCCCATTTGGTCAAGCCCAGTAAAGAAATGGAATAAATGATTAAATTATTTTAAAAGTAATTAGCTAAAGGTTAAATTTTGCTCTGATAAAGTTCTGTCCTACATAGGAATAGAAGTGTTTAACTTTAATAACATCTTCTATTTTTGTTTCAAGTGCAGTATTTGTTTTAGTTGTGATAGTAACTAGTCTGCTTAAATTTTTTGGATGAATTTTGTGTTGTATTTGTCTGTGGTTATTCAGTTGAAAAAAAAATGGAAGATAACAGCTCCAGTGCTAGTATTTCTGATCCAGTCCTCATGCTCCATTTTATTCCAGTGGACTTTAATAGACTTGTCCAACAGTTCGATGTTTTCACAGAGTGTTCGCAACTCATGCTAAATAAATTAGCGGTGACCATACAAGTGGTACAGATGGATGGGTCATAGGGTTTGTTTAAGAAACAGTTATGAGGCAACAATGACACTATGATTATAACAGAAAGACTAAAGGATTTCTGTCCACAGATTTCATTGCTGCCTTGGTTAGACCTAATAATCCTTTTATGAGCAGTTCAGCATGCAGTCAGTCATTTACTGTGATTAACGGAGCAACTAATAAAAAAACTTGTCCTAAGTTGTTCAAATACAAATTGTTAATGTCAAGAGCAGGATGCATTGCAACAACAGTGCCCTAATGTTTGCAGGATATGGTACAACAGCGATGACCTAATGTTTGCAGGATGCGGTACAACAGCAATGATCTAATGTTTGCAAGATACGGTACAACAGCAATGACCTAATGTTTGCAGGATGTGGTACAACAGCGATGAGAAAACCAAACAAAATAAGTACCACAGATGAAGGAAAATAGTCAGATGAATGATAGAATTCCAAAGCTGGTTTAGTAGTCAATTCAAACACATAAACGCAATTCCACGCACAGCGTTTTCATCTAAGTTTCTAAGACTTCATCAGATGCAAACAATAAATGAACCATCTCATTATATAATCCATTAGCTTAATTATTCAAGTAATCCACTAATGAGGATACAGTCCATTGTCTCAGTAAAGCATGTCATTGATCAAAACTGAATTTCATGACAGAGACCCTTATTTCCAGATTTTCTAACTGAGACCCTAATTTCCTGATTATCAGGAAAATTCCTCCACTGGTGACATCCCTAAGTTTTTTCCAAATGTTCACAGTGATGTTTGCAGGATGCGGTACAACAACAATGACCTAATGTTTGCATTGAGATAGGTAGTACAGAAGAAACTTAATATGAGGAAAAAGTCCACCTTAATCCAATACATGGAGAAATCATATGACAGTGGCCAAACAAAGCAGATTTGGTTAGCCCAGCAATGATTCAAGGTCCAAACACACTGGTAGAATTAGTCTGGGCTCTGTACAAGAATTGAGGGGACAAATACAAATAATGTCCAGACTCACAGAGGGGGTCACAGAGGGAGTCATGTGCATCAGCGTTCAGCTCTGAGACTACTTCTGTTCATACTGGGGATGGACTACATCAGCAAGCAGGTCAAGCCAGAAAAGCTGCTGTAGTATATTAATAGTGTAACATTGCAAGCAGACAGTAACCGTTTTTAATTCTGAAATAGTGAGACTGAATGAGTGAAAATGTGAACTTACACATCTTAGGTGTTATCACTGTAGTTCCTTTTCTTCAGGGTTTTTGGTATCTCTGAGTATATATATAGTTCAAAGCTTTTGCATACCTTTTTTCAATAGGATACACATTGTGGTACCTGCACTTGTTGTTTTAGCATATACATGTTTTTTGTTCAAAATTTTTAGTTTATAAATTAGACATAACTACACTGTATGATCCATCCCCTGTATTCCTCTTTCTGAAGTGACGCCATCATGTGTAAAACTTCAATGAGGTTCTCTTGGATGCAGCATATCCATGATTTCAGATCATGTGATTTCAGATAGAGAGCTATTTGCATATTTAGTAGATTTTGATTTGTGCAGAACAAAACCCATTTTACTTGGAAGCATCATAAAGCAGTTGATTGTAAAATCTATTTTTTGTACTCTGCTGTAGCAGTTGTAGGTATGTAGGAAAAGTTTAATTTGAGTGGGTTTGTTATGTGACTGCATATAAATTAGCTTGTCTGCACCTATGGCTATTCTATGGTCATAAATAATAGATATATAAATTGTATAGACTCTAACCAAACAAGCCTGGATCCCAGTAGTGATAAAACAAGGACTTTCATATTTATATATATTCTTTTCTATATTTGCGAAACAGTAGACAGTTCAGAAAATAAATGTTTGATAATAGTCAACAGCAACAATCAGCATCATAGAAATGCACCCTCACTAACATCACTGCCTCACCTATAAACATGCCCTGCAGAAACAGACGCAAAAAAGGTCACCAACTCACATGCAATATAACTTATTTTAAAATCTTTTTTTTTTATTCTGTTAATATTAAAAATGTATTTACAGACCTAAAGTAATAACTGCAAATGCCACTTACAACACGAAACAGGTAAAAATAGAATTACAAGGATGAATTCTGTTTCATCCTTTTGCAGTTGATCTTTAAAGGAGAGCAGCAGTTTTTTCAGCATTTGCTGATCTCCTGTGTTTTCACTTTTTTCATAACTCTGGGACTCACAATTATAAGAAATGGAACTTCGATGAGAACCACAGCAGACTCTGAACAGGAACATCAGTAACTGATATGAGAATGCAATGCAAAACAGAAAGCACATGGATGAAACTAAGTACAGACAAGACTGCGATCATGGCAACAAATGAGGGAAATCAGAAAAAGCTGAAGTTTAAGACAGAAGGAAAAACAGTGGAAAAGGTTAGGAGCTTGAAGTATTGGGGAGACATAGCTGAGGAAAAGGGAAATCTGAATGAGGAGGTCAAAGATGGAATCAGATGTTCTGAAACTAACCAGCACAATGTGACATGGGTAGCATGTGGCAGAAGAATGTCAAACAATGGCATAATGGTTAAGGTGTTTACCTTACAGACACAAAGTGCAGGGTTTGATTCTCACATGGGGTAATTGGCTAGGCTTAAATGGTCCATAAAAGGAGTTAGCCTAGTACTAATCTATGAAGAAGCAGAAAAAGAAGGGATATGAATGGAATGGAGCTTCAGCTGGAACCAAGGCAAACTCTGAACAGGAACATCAGCACCTGATGTGGGAATGCAATGCAAAACAGAAAGCAAGCCCTGCACCTTTTGTCTGTAAGATAAACACCTTAACCATTATGCCATGTTTCTTCCCAGGCCTCTGCTGAAAATGGGCTCTGTCCCAGTCAGACTTTCCCAGTAAACAAATGAAACAGTGGTGTGACTACTGCTTTTTTATGATAGAGAAACCTGGGCAGTGGAGGCAGAGAAGCTGTGGAAACTTCAGATGATGGAAATGAAGTGCCTGAGATGGGTAGTAGAATACACACTGTTCAACAAATGGAGAAGTGCAGGCATCGGAGCTGAAGCCATGGTATCTTGAATTGCAGTTAAGTTCAAGGAGGACAGATTACTGCAGTTTGCTTCTATGTACAGAAAAGCAGAGGATAATTTGCTAAATCAGATTTGAGAGAGACAGAAAAAAGGCAAGAGAAAACAGGAATTCCCAAAGATGGATGAATTCCATGACAGAGGATCTGCAAAGGTTAGGCATGACTATCACAAAATAGGAGAGTAATACTGAATCAAAAAAGGTAGTGACAGGGGCATTGGGTTATGACTTGTTGGAACATAGGCTATTCTTGGCTAGGATTTTAAGAGTCTCAGGGCCAATAGCCTAGTAACATCCTATGATCCTATGATGATGATGATGATGATGGTGGGAAGAGGTCTGATCTCAATGGTTACATTTTATACAAACTTGATATTAGTATTCATTCAGCATATGATTACAGGTAGGAGAAATGCAAATGTAGAATTGCATTATTTATTTATTTATTTATTTATTTATTTATTTGCAGTTGGTTTACCAGGATAGTCTATTGGGCCAAGAAATACCCGTTTTCAATGGAGTCCTGGGGAGAAAAGCTCCAAAAAAAAATTACAATCAAAGTTTTAGGTTACAGTCCCCCGGATTCACTATCCTTCCGTGCAGGACTAGCGTAGTCCTGCATGGAAGCATTTGTTTAGGAGCAGGATGGCAGCACACCATGCATATTAATGAAGGCGTACTGCCTGAGCTCCTGCTCTTACACTGAGCATGTAACAGTGCAGGGGGCGTGTCTGAGAGCAGAGCTCTCAGAATATACACGCCCCTGCAATGAAGAACAGCAGACAAGTCCTAAAAGAATGAGCAAGACCGCTCATAGGTATACACATGCCCCCAGCAACATCCCCCTACATGTACAACAGCAATATTTAAAACAAAAAATATAAAGATATTTTATTCTTTTTTTTATGAAACAGATTACATTTAACCATAGTTGCGCGGGTTTGCCCATCACTTAGCTACATTTAATGCAGCTTAAATGGCACAAGAGGATAAAAAGCAAGATATATGCAACTGAAGCAGTACAGCAATAGTGTAGTGGGCAGAGCATTCACCTCACGAGCTGTCATTCCTGGTTCGAGTCCCACTGCAGCACATTCCATTTTCCATGTCAAATCACTTTATGACCAATATTTTAGTTGCATAACCTACTAAATAACATATATTTGTGAACTGGAGTACTGCAGTAAATGCAGATGTGAGATGTCAGTGGCATAATGTTGCAAAGTCCACAGATAATCACAGGTGCCCATGTGTATATGTACACAGGAATCATGGATACAAATGGAAGGTAAAATGTGCAATGAATGATAACTCCATACAGCTTGCAAATCCCCCACCTTCCCAAGAAAAATTAGACATTACTGTCTAAATTAGTGCAGTGGTAAGCAGGAGTAAGCACTAGTAAGCAAGTGTAAGCACTATTAAGCAGTAGTAAGCAGGAGTAAGCATATTTAAGCACTAGTAAGCGGGTTTAAGCCTGTTTGCGAGGGGGTAAGCAATGCGCACACAGGTTAAGCAATATTAAAACTAACTCTCTGTAAGCATATTTAACCGGAGGTTAGCATAGCTTACCCTCGCACAAAACCACGCAGACCCGCTTACAAGTGCTTAAAAGTGCCTTAATCACTCTGTATGCAACAACTGCTGTTCTGGCCAGAAACAAAATAACAGCCTTTGCAGACCTTGAACCCAGGACCCTGTACACTATAGTTAACCACGAAGCCATCACAGCAGTACATAAAGTTGAGGTATCATGAAACAAATCCTCAAAAAAGGAAAATCAAACTGAACATGTGAAAGGAATCTATATACAGTCTTATGTTGTATAACCTACTACATAACATAAATATGTGAACTGGAGTACTTCAGTAAGTCCAGATGTGAGGTGTAATTGTAATAAAGTGTTGAAGTCCCCATCTAAACACAAGGACCCCATACAGTGTACATACACATGAATCATGGATACCAGACACATATATAATATGTAATGAATAATAAATCAATGACGAAAAGCAAATATAATGCACATGAAATATTAAGCAATGCTAAGCATTGCACAGCCCAGCTTAGTAGGTGTAAGCAATGTGTAGGCCAGTTATCTCAATTTTCCCATTGGTATACCCCATTTAAACAATGCCAGCCTTAGGTAAGCAGGTTTGCCCATAGCTTAGCCTTTTCAAAACTGTCCAATCACGGCAAAGTGCAGGAAATCAGCCTTATTTAAACCCAACAGGCAGGAATAAATCTCATAACTGGTTGTAGTTTCCCCTTGCAGGCACTATGTCTGGAATGGGAGAGGGTGTGCACTTTCGGGCGCAGTGCTGGGGCATCCAGTAGTCCAGAGTCATGTCAGAATTCCTTATGAAAGACCATAAGCAGAGACTGCTGCAGGGCCAGTACCAGGGTTCCCAGTATAAAGCAGAAGCCTGGGACCATCTTGCCAGTGACCTCACCAGTGCCACTGGCATACCCCGAACTGGTGAGCAGGTCAGGCATCACTATGCCGACCTGAAGTGGCAAAAGGGGGATCTCTTGGATCAGTGGAGCCAAGAGGCTAGGAGGACAGGGGAGGTTCCAGCTGTGTGTAAGTATCACTCCACTGCCTTTTTAATAATTGTCAGATGATGTATATTGTGGATAGGTACGGCTAGATATTCATCTTATTTCCTTCACAGTGGCAAGGGAGTGGGCTGCGAACCAGGAGGCCCATGGATGTTGCTAGTACAGGTTGCGACATGAGGCAGATTAGTAATACTCTTACATGTACTGTCATAGAAAATACATCTAAAAGTATTAGTAAGTTAATTGCCTGTATAAAACCTATATTGTTTAAGGCAAGTACTGCATACACCAGAGAATATGGCAGGAAGGGTCTCATATAGGTTGTATGTAAATAAAACCATAATAGCCTGACAAGAAAGGTCTAACTGCTGGACTGCATGTGTTTACACTGGTATCATATGGCAATGTAGATCTGCAATCACTTAATAGTACTCTTGTATTAAGCACTGTTACCCACACTGTGCAACATAAATAAAATGTGTAGGAATGTCTGTATATGACCGCTGCAATCCACAGAGGTCATTTAGTACAACTGAGAGAGACATAGACAGAAAACAGTGAAAAGACAGACAGCAAAATCCAAATAGCACATGCAACTGAGAAGTGAACTGTTGGATTTTTAGCACACACAGCCATGGTTTGAATCCGGGGAGTGGTAGTAAGCTGCATACAGAATCATACCCCACAACTGTACTAGTATGTTCAGAATGTCCAGTAAATCAGCCCATATCTGCTGCCTGCCACCATGTCCCCCTGAAAAATCAGTGGGATAATCCCAGATGTTTAGGCAGCAAACAAGAAATACAACTGCTTGTCACACATCTATAAGAACAAACCTGTCACTCTAGCAACTCCCCAAACTATGAGAGTAATAAGCCAAGTATGTCTCATCTACACACCCATGTTGTCAAGCTGTGACCAGAATGTGTACAGAAACAGAGTGAAATGTATGCACGTAATACTAATGTGGAATCTGGTAATTTGTGTGGCAACATTCAGGTAGTGCTAACAAACATTGCTGCCACAGGTCCATCAGATATGAACACTGTGCCTAGAAATAAAAGATTGATACCCTGTACTGGTAATGTTTACTCTGGTATTGTATGGCATTCTGAGTGTTGCAGTTGCTCTGAATAATAAGGTATTACTCATCACTGTCACCCATATTGTGCTACATAATATAACTGTCTAGGAAATCCTGTATAAGAGTGTTGTAACTCACTAAAGGTTTAGGAGGGCAATAGTCTAATTATGTCCTGGTTCACCTGCATGTGGTCAAGACATGGCCAGAGTCTGTGCAAAAAGAGATGGACAGGTATGTGCATAACATCAACTTGGAATCTGGGAGTATGTGTAGAAACAGTTAATTAGTGTTAACAAACAATTCCTCCACAGGTATACCAGGTAAGAGGTGTAAACTGCAGGTAAAACCAGTTCATGTATATAGCTGTCGACAGCCATACCACTGTTCAAAGTAATGCAATAGGGTAGTGTACTAATACCTGTAAGGTACAGATCACAGCACTGACTAGGAAAATAATGAGAACTACAGGAATATACTAGTTGTTAATTGACATCTTTCTCCCCCCCCACCATATCTGCAACAATAAACTAAATACCCAACTCAATTGGTATGTGCTGACTTAACTGCAATGTTGGGACATACGTCCTACTATTTGATAATTATTTAAATCTGTTTCTATGCATGTGCTATGTTGAAATACTCCAACATTGGTGGCATGGTGCCATCAATGTACCTGCATGCTGTTGTAATTACCACTGTGGTCCCATATATGCATGTGTTCTGTTTGCTATGTAACTGTTCCATATCTGGTGTCTGGGTTAATGGGAATATCTATGCATGCTGTTATACCTAATCCTGGAATGTGTTGACTATTACTAACCCACATATGTTGATAAAACAAAAACATCATAGCACATATGGGAATGTGGGTCCGAGCGGACCTACCTGTCTCACCTCAGCTGGCCGTGGCACCGGGCTCCAACATGTCTGGGGCCCAAACCGGGACCTCCTCGTCTGTTGGTCCCGCACTAACTTCAGGTGGAACCGCCTCAGGGGATGGGGCTTGCCCCCGCCGGGAACGGGCGCGGATCGCCAGGTCCTGGTCGTGGTGCATAGTAAGCTCAACCAGCAGTTTGTAGATCAGCTACGCCAGCTCGTGGGCCACGTGTCATGACTAGAGGGTCGGCCTGGCTCTCTGACACAGCCCCCAGCACAGCCACCTTTGGGGCTGTGAAGGTGCAGTGGTGACTGACCATGGGTGGGGACCTCAGTCTCACTGTTTCCACTAGGGGGCTCATGGGCTTCCGGTTTCACAACACCCCTCCCCATCAAGGTGCTTACCCCCCCATGTGTCATATACCACCCCTGTATGCGTCTTGTGTGTCTTGTCTGTTAACCTACCCAACCTACCTCCCCAAATATACCTACTATTCCTGCCCAACATCCCACATTCACCTGAAAAACAAAAAGGGCAATCTGTTCCCCCCAAAAAAGCTTGGCCCATACATAGCTGTCCATTTCGCACACGTGTCCACTGGACACATGTAATCTGGTCAAATTGGCTTCACAACATATTACTGTTGTCCTCACCTCTCTCTCAGGGATTTGAGTTCATAGGTTCATAGGTTAGTACTAAGCTAACTGCCTTTGCAAGCCATTTTAAGCCTAGCCAATTACCCCTTGTGAAACACATACCCTGCACCTTGTGTTTGTAAGGCAAACACCTTAACCATTAGGCCACCCTCCCAACAAATCTACCTCCAAATTCAGTGCATATGCACAGCTGTTGCTGTAGAAGAAATGGGCAGCTATGGACCTTCCCTACACCCTTCCTGCACATCCTTAACTATTTTCCCTACTGTCTTTCCCTCTTTGTGCCCCTTTTTCACCACTTTCCTATCAACCCTTTTTTCTTTTCTTTTACAGAAATTAGCGTGGGGGTAAGCAGGAGTAAGCACTTTTAAGCAGCAGTAAGCGGGTTTAAGCCTGTTTGCATGGGGGTAAGCAATGCCTACACAGGATAAGCAATTCAGAAGCTGAGTGTAAGAAACTGTAACCGGAAGTTATCAGTGCTTATCTCCATGCAAACCCACGCAAACTCGCTTACAACTGCTTAAAAGTGCCCTAATCACTCTGTATCCAATTTCCCTTGTTCTGCCCAGCAACAAAATAAACATCTTCTGCAAGGCTCAAACCCAGGACCCTGCATACCATAGCCAAAGTGATTTACCACTTAAAATTTAAGGTTGTAGTTACAGGATTTAATTACTGTCTATGATATTATTAAATTGTACCACTGGGCAGGAGTCTGCTATGTATCTTCTGGTCCTCTGCGACTTTAAAGAAAGTAATGTGGGTTTTTAATTAAGTTACCAGCTGATTGTATGCACTAATTGTTAGGTTTATTTAAACCTTAATTGTATATGTTTCATTGTTTCTGAAGAAGTGCACTCACTGAGAGCACGAAAAGCGCTTAAAATTAAATTCGTTCGTTTTATACAGGAGCTTGCTTGATTCTTGTTGTGTTTGGTTTGGTTTATGATTTACCACTAAGCCATGTTTGATACACATAACACTGATATTTTCACAAACATATCATGCAGTACAGTCATTCAACAGTACAGGAAATGTATTTAAACATGTAGATGTATGTGTGTGTATATATATTTATATCTAAATAGATATATACATATCTATATATGTGTGTGTATATATATATATATATATATATATATATATATACATATATATATATATATATATATATATATATATATACATATCTATATATATATATATATATATATATATATATATATATATATATATATATATATATATATATATATATATATATATACATACATATGCATATATCTATAGATATATATATCTACATATATATATGTCTATATATATATATATGTCTATATATATATATATATATATATATATATATATATATATATATATCTACAGAAATATATATATATATATATATATATATGTATCTAAGCATAAATATATATCTATATGTGTATATACAGACATATATCTATAGATATAAAAGAGAACATAACAAAAACATATATGACCACATGCACCGTTAATGGAGTTGAGGGGGTCCAACCAACATACGCCTTGTATGTATAGATACCCCCCCACAGCCAAACATGTCTGCCATGCAACACAATACCAACTGTTGCAAATCCCATACCCAGGACCTGACACAACATAGGCACAAGATGTTAGTAGTACTAGATCCCACCTGTATGATGTCAAGCTGGTATCGGTAACATATCATAAAGTACAGTCTGGCTACCTTAGGGAATGTACAATATGGAAGCAATCAACATTCCTGAGATACATATACACAGACACATCTATACAGATACACACACACACACATATATATATATATATATATATATATACATACCTATATATGTAACTACACATACACACACAGAGATATTATTTTTTTTTTATATTACATTTGTTGACCGGGAAAGTCCAACTGGACACATGTCCATTTACAGCGGAGACCCGAGGAGGAAAGCTCCATTTTACATACAATGCAGTAACATACAAACAATACAGTAATAAACAAAGCAAATATAGAATGAGTAAAAAAAATCTACAGTACTATGTGATTATACTTCCTAGGACATTTTTACATAGTAGTTTATTATTAACTATGGATACATTTCGTAGAAATTCAGTAACTTCAAAAAACTGTAATGCTTTCAAAAGGTAGCATTAAAAATTAGAAACTTGATGAGAAGAGTAGTTTTTAGTATCTTTGTCTTTACCCCGGGGTGTTACAGGAGCATAGCCATTTGTTAGAAAGATGGGTTATGAGGAGTTTTTCAAATTGAGTTGTGGAGGTATTGGATGTGAGGGTGGCTGGTAGAGAGTTCAAATGTTTGGAGATGCAGTAGCTATAGAGAGATTTCCCTGCTTCGTTTTTGCAATTGGTGACCTCAAAAAGGTTAAGAATAGTAGATTTCAAAATTATTTTTGTGGTGTAAGGTTGTATAAGATGTTGGAGGGCTGAGACATTGTCTGGGTGGTGGTATAGCTTATGAGCTAGTGACAGTTGATTGAATTGCAATAGTTGAGGGACGCTGAGAGAAGAAAGGAGCCACTTTTGAGACTTTAAGTATTTTTCCTCTGTTTATTTGCTAAGTTTTTCTGCATAGCCGCCTATTTTGAGCATTTTCTGGCTTGTTAAATTTGATTTCTGCATTGGTAACTGTATTTAGAGCACAACCTAGAGCTGTTTACTGAATTTCCTGTTTGCACTTATTTTTAAAATCGTTTTTTTCTCAAAACTTGCATTTTATCTGTCTTTGGCCTAGCACTCTTGTGTGGGGTCATTTACTGCACTGTTATAACTTGCTGATACTTGTTAACCTCTGCTATCTCTGAAAAACAAAAACAAAAAAAATCTTGCTTTTTCCCACTTTTCTGAGATTTAAAAGTTCATTTACAGGCTTGCTGTTCTTGAACTGTTTGTAAGTTTCTGTGAGGCCATTTTTTGCTTGGGCTAAAGGAAAGTCTCTCTGTTGATCAGTGGCTGTGAAAAACATTGAGCAGCCTGTCTGTCCCCGTGGGAGTGGTTACTGACTTGAAACTGTAGTTTTATTGGCCATTCTGGATCAATTCCAAAACTCCTTCATCTTCCTCTCTTAAAACCTGGTTGCCTCGTGGTTTTGGCGTCTTTTCAGGCTTGTTGGCTGTTGGTGAAGCACCCACCAAGAGGAGAAAACGCTGAGAGAAGAAAGGAGCCACTTTTGAGACTTTAAGTATTTTTCCTCTGTTTATTTGCTAAGTTTTTCTGCATAGCCGCCTATTTTGAGCATTTTCTGGCTTGTTAAATTTGATTTCTGCATTAGTAACTGTATTTAGAGCACAACCTAGAGCTGTTTACTGAATTTCCTGTTTGCACTTATTTTTAAAATCGTTTTTTTCTCAAAACTTGCATTTTATCTGTCTTTGGCCTAGCACTCTTGTGTGGGGTCATTTACTGCACTGTTATAACTTGCTGATACTTGTTAACCTCTGCTATCTCTGAAAAAAACAAAAAAAAAAAATCTTGCTTTTTCCCACTTTTCTGAGATTTAAAAAAGTTCATTTACAGGCTTGCTGTTCTTGAACTGTTTGTAAGTTTCTGTGAGGCCATTTTTGCTTGGGCTAAAGGAAAGTCTCTCTGTTGATCAGTGGCAGTGAAAAACATTGAGCAGCCTGTCTGCCCCCGTGGGAGTGGTTACTGACTTGAAACTGTAGTTTTATTGGCCATTCTGGGTCAATTCCAAAACTCCTTCATCTTCCTCTCTTAAAACCTGGTTGCCTCGTGGTTTTGGCATCTTTTCAGGCTTGTTGGCTGTTGGTGAAGCACCCACCAAGAGGAGAAAACGCTGAGAGAAGAAAGGAGCCACTTTTGAGACTTTAAGTATTTTTCCTCTGTTTATTTGCTAAGTTTTTCTGCATAGCTGCCTATTTTGAGCATTTTCTGGCTTGTTAAATTTGATTTCTGCATTAGTAACTGTATTTAGAGCACAACCTAGAGCTGTTTACTGAATTTCCTGTTTGCACTTATTTTTAAAATCGTTTTTTTCTCAAAACTTGCATTTTATCTGTCTTTGGCCTAGCGCTCTTGTGTGGGATCATTTACTGCACTGTTATAACTTGCTGATACTTGTTAACCTCTGCTATCTCTGAAAAAACAAAAAAAAAGCAAAAAAAATCTTGCTTTTTCCCCACTTTTCTGAGATTTAAAAAAGTTCAGTTACAGGCTTGCTGTTCTTGAACTGTTTGTAAGTTTCTGTGAGGCCATTTTTTGCTTGGGCTAAAGGAAAGTCTCTCTGTTGATCAGTGGCAGTGAAAAACATTGAGCAGCCTGCCTGCCCCTGTGGGAGTTGTTACTGACTTGAAACTGTAGTTTTATTGGCCATTCTGGGTCAATTCCAAAACTCCTTCATCTTCCTCTCTTAAAACCTGGTTGCCTCGTGGTTTTGGTGTCTTTTCAGGCTTGTTGGCTGTTGGTGAAGCACCCACCAAGAGGAGAAAATGCTGAGAGAAGAAAGGAGCCACTTTTGAGACTTTAAGTATTTTTCCTCTGTTTATTTGCTAAGTTTTTCTGCATAGCCGCCTATTTTGAGCATTTTCTGGCTTGTTAAATTTGATTTCTGCATTAGTAACTGTATTTAGAGCACAACCTAGAGCTGTTTACTGAATTTCCTGTTTGCACTTATTTTTAAAATCGTTTTTTCTCAAAACTTGCATTTTATCTGTCTTTGGCCTAGCACTCTTGTGTGGGGTCATTTACTGCACTGTTATAACTTGCTGATACTTGTTAACCTCTGCTATCTCTGAAAAACAAAAACAAAAAAATCTTGCTTTTTCCCACTTTTCTGAGATTTAAAAAAGTTCATTTACAGGCTTGCTGTTCTTGAACTGTTTGTAAGTTTCTGTGAGGCCATTTTTTGCTTGGGCTAAAGGAAAGTCTCTCTGTTGATCAGTGGCAGTGAAAACCATTGGGCAGCCTGTCTGCCCCCGTGGGAGTGGTTACTGACTTGAAACTGTAGTTTTATTGGCCATTCTGGGTCAATTCCAAAACTCCTTCATCTTCCTCTCTTAAAACCCTCTTTTGCGCGGTTTTTCCGCATTTTTGAGCATAGCGCAACAACGGGCAGCGCCGCCTAATTGGGTTTAAACTATTCCTGGCTCCACAAAGTCTGCTCTTCACTTTTTCCCTTAGAACTGCTCTACCTCTCAAGTTAAACACCATATTCTCATTCTAAGGCCCTTCACTGGTCCAATTAAGTAATCCTACAAGTTAGCACTATTAAACCATAAGCACTACTTACTCTTATAATCTCTACCATTACCCTGTCCTCTATTTGTCCATCTTAAATTCAGTTTCCCTATTACTCTAGCATGTCCAAAGGTCAGTCAATGGTTTCCTCTCCAGTCCAGCTGGTGAATCTGGGAATTTTGAGGCAATGTTACAACTGTCTCATGTACACGGACAACCCTCTCCTCCTCCAAACAGGTTCAAATATATGTGAGAGATGCAACTATTTAGCCAAACTGGAGGCTGAGCTCTCTCATCTCAAAACTGGTGTAACCAGTCAGGAGGAGAAGGTAACTTCACACAACACAATTCCAGTATCACATAGTCCCACCACATCAGCGAACCAAACACATAAATACACAAAAACATACTCGGAGGCTCTAAATAAAAATCTACCTAAGCAACAGAGACCTCCAAAGCAGACATCCAAGCAAACGCTACCTCAAAACAAAACACACACAACACATAACCCACAAAGTCAGTGTGCCAAGCAGCCACAGCCCTTAAGGCTGAATAACACACCTGATACTCTTGTTATAGGTGACTCTATTGTCAGACACACTGACGTCCCGCTCACCAGGCTGATTAAAGAGAAGGTCACAGTGAGCTGCCTGTCGGGCGCTAGGATCCGCCACATAACGCAAGCACTCAGGTCACTCCAAAGCAAATACAAATATGACTCAGTCATTGTACATGCTGGTGTGAATGACCTGAGATGTACCTCCCTGGACTACATGAAAAGGGACATAGAGGAGCTCTCTGATCATGTAGCCCAGGCTGGTATGACCCTGACCTTGAGCAGCATCTTACCCTCACCTAGAATGATGCCACAGTACAAAGACAAAATGATCAATTTTAACAATTGGCTAAAATTTTGGTGTCATTCAAAGGGGATCCAGTGTATGTCAGCCTGGGATGACATGCTCGACAAGCCACGTTGCTTCGCAAGGGACGGCTTGCACCTGTCACCACTGGGCTTTCGGATATTGGCAAAGGCTCTTGCCACCCCATAGTGCCTTTTTAGGCAAGGCTCAAAAGTCAAACCCACCCCATAGAGAGCACAAGGAACAAGAAACTAAGGGTAATGCTGCTAAACGCCAGAAGTCTTAACCTCAAGATGCACGCACTCAAGCTCTCCTCAGTATGGAGAACATCGATATCTGTGCAGTGACAGAAACCTGGTTCAAGGCTCCAGAGAGCACCCCAGCACTACCAGGCTATACCTCATATCATGCTTTTCGCCCCAAAACCGGACGAACCACAAAAGGAGGGAGTTTCCATATTTATCAAGGATATCCACACCTCCAGGTTAGTGGCATTGCACGGCATCGGAGACCATCCATGTGCAACTCACAGTGGGCAAGACTGCTTTTCAGTTTATAGCATCCTACAGACCACCCTCTCAAAGTCAGGAATCCCATTCGGCTTTCCTGAAAACATTGGAGAACATGAAGATCTCTCCGAACACCATTATATTGGGTGACTTCAACTACCCAAACATTGACTGGAAGCACTACTCAAGCCCCAGCACCTTAGCCCAAAGATTCCTGGAAATTATAAACTCAAATGCTATGGAACAACTAGTCACCACTCCCACAAGAGGGGACAACATACTAGACCTGATCATTACCAACATGGGGACTCTATGCTCCACACCAGAAGTATATCCCTCATTGGTAAGATCAGACCATAAATTAATTTCACTGGATGTCCACATCCCACCCCACCCCAGCCCAGAAAACCACAGTGAAAAACTTCTCAAAAGCGAACTTCTCACTTCTCAAAACCGAAGTGGAATCCTTCAAGGCCACAGGGCCAGTGGAAACTACAGCCCAAACTGCAGAATCCTATATAAATGCATTCTACAGACATCTCCAGGAATGCATGGATCATGCTATCCCAAACAAAACCAAGACCCAATCATCCAAAGGCAGGCCCAGTCTGGTGGACCCCTGCCATAAATAAACTGTACAACAGAAGGAGGAAGCTATTACATGATAGAGCAAAATCCCTAATAGGGAAGGCATCTCTGATCAGTACTAGCAAAAAATTACAATCCCTCATAAAATCCTCCAAGGCCAGCTTCGAGAGAAAAATTGCACAGGACACCAAAGACAATCATAAGGCTTTTTCAGTTATGTTAGAAACTTGGGATGCAACTCCCAGACTTGTTCTGAGTTGATTCTAAATGACAAAAATACACTGAACACACAGACATCGCCAATATCCTGGCAGACAGGTTCAGTGCGAACTTCTCCACCCCCTCCCCCCAAAAGAGCAAATATCTATCCCGGCAGAGGGCTGCCTCTCAAACATCTCAGATGCTCAGGTGAAGGCTGTCCTCTCCAAAGCAAAAAACACTGCTTCCATGGGACCAGATGGCATCCCAGGTTGCCCTACATGAACTACAAGAGGAACTAATCCCTCAAATAAAACAGCTATACAATCTCAGCCTCACTACAGGATATGTGCCCACAGAAAGGCGTACAGCAACAGTGGTCCCACTCCACAAAGGTGGAGCATCTACGGACCCTGGAAACTATCACCCCATAAGCCTGACTAGCTTAGTTTGCAAGGCTATGGAGAGGATCATCATGGAGCTCATAAACAAAGACATTGGGGACCTACAGACACTAGATCCTACCCAGTTCGGCTTTGTCAAGGGCAGATCCTGCCTTTTGAACCTGGTTGACTTCTTTGAAACAGTCACCAAAGCCATAGATGAAGGAAAGGTAGTCCACACAGCCTATCTGGACCTTGCAAAGGCATTTGACACAATACCCCACTTTGGCATCATAGATAAGCTATCCAGCTTAAATATAAACCCCTATGTCACAAGATGGGTCGCAAACTGGCTCAAAGACAGAACCCACAGAGTGAGAGTTGCTGGAGCCATGTCAGACTCAAAACCGGTCACAAGTGGTGTCCCACAGGGTTCTGTCCTGGGACCACTCTTGTTCGGTATATACTTTTCCGAGGTACAGGCAAATGTGGGAGGACTATGGCTCACCAAGTTCGCAGACGACTGCAAACTGGGCGCCATAATCAACTCTCCAGCTGACACAAACATCCTTCAAAAAAAGGTCTCACAGAGACAGATAACTGGTGCCAGCGCCATGGTTTAAAGCTAAATGCCAAAAAATGTATAGTCATACCCTTTGGCAAAAACAATGTGCCCACAAATTACCACATAGGCGGAAACCCATTAAGTACAGAGAAAGTTATTAGAGACCTGGGGACCCAAGTTGATAGCAATCTCTCCTTTGAAAACCACATTGCCAAAGTGGTTAGAAAGACCTTCTACATAGCCCACCTCATCACGAAGGGCTTCACATCTAGATCAAGAGAGGTAATCGTGCCCTTTATTCATCCCTCATCAGGCCCATCATAGAATACAATGCCCTTTTGGGATGTACCTTACCCGACACCTGCAGCAATTAGAAAGACCCCAAAAGTATCTCACCAAGAGGATCAAGGGTCTCAAACAGATGCCATATACTGCTCGGTTAAAAAAACTCCAGCTCTACTCAGTTGCATACCGCCTACTTTGAGGCGATCTATGCCTGACATACAAAGCTATGTCAAATCCAGAATTAATGGACATGCTCCACCTCAGTAAATCTAAATCCCTTAGAGCCACACGCTCGAGAGACTTGAACCTCAGCACAGAAATAAATAGAACTTGCTGGAGGGACAGGTTCATAACCCAGAGGCTCCCTTCGCTCTGGAATAGAATTCCAGTTCATGTGAGGCAGAGCACCTCACTGAATCTCTTCAAGAAGAATCTCGATAAGTGGATGGGGGATCGTAGGTTTGTCCCAGGGATTACTCCTGTGTCACTATTAGACAGAGGCACAGTAAACTAAACCTTAAAAAAGGGCACAGTATACTAAAATCAAGGGGTGGCGTAAGCCATACTGAATCGGGCTAGGCTTATAATTGCCCCAGGGCAGATAGCCTAGTATGAACCTATGAACCTATGAACCAGTTTAGTTTGTTAAGGGCTATACGGTGATGTGTTCTATAGGTAGATTCAGAGGCAAATCTAGCTATCTTGTTGTAACAGGATTCTAGCCTGTTAAGAACAGATTTACAAAGGTTGGTTAGTACTGGGGAAGCATACAGACAGGTGGATAATAGATGTGTCCTGGCTACTGGGATTCTAGATTGTTTAGAGAGAATTTGTTTGTTACGATAGAGCAGACCTAGTTTTTTATGTACTTTCCTGATGGTTTGGGCAGTATGGATGTCAAATCTAAGGTTGTTATCAGTTTCAATGCCTAAAAGTTTGGTGTGGGTAGTTGGGATAATTACAGTTTTGTTGTTAGACGTGATTGAGAAATTGACAGCTAGGTGGGCAGTTTTATGGGAAGAAAAAAGTAGTAGTTTAGTTTTATTAGGGTTGAGAATAGGCTGATGGTTAGAGAACCAGGTTTCTGCTAGTGAGAAAGCATTTGTGTTTGTGAGAGAAGGAGGTCTGGAATGGTGGCTGCATGTATGATAGTGGTGTTATCAGCATACTGAATAACATTGGCCCCCTGGGGTGGAGGATGGGAGTTAATTGGTGAATAGAGTGAAGAGTAATGGACCTAGGATAGACCCTTGACGTACTCCTAAGGACACTGGTAGTAGGAGTGATAGTTGGTTTTGCCATTTTACTGCCTGATGCCGACCTGATAGATAGCTCTTAAACCATGTGATGGAGGAGGTACTGAGGCTAATGGTAGAGAGTAAGTTGAGGAGTCTACTGTGGTTGATCATGTCAAAAGCTTTTAATAAATCTAAAAATATGGTTGAGACAAGTTGTCTTTGATTTTTATGATATTTAATGGTATTGGTAAAAGAAATAAGTGCAGTGGATGTACTGTGGAAGGGTCTGAAGCCGTGCTGGTTTTTGGATAGCAGTTTGTTTTCAAGGAGGCAATTCATAAGTTGAATGTGTATGACCCTCTCTAGGATTTTATTGGAAGATGCATATGTAGAGGGTGCACACAATACTGAACAGCCACTATGCCTACAGTTGACACCTTACCAACTGGACACTGTATGAGCCACCATACAAATGATAATTGTTGCCTGCAACATATACCCACAGAGAGGCCAAAGGATATAACACTACACACAGGTTTCCATACATAGGAAAGCTTTATTTGTGTACTATTACAGTTGTATATGCCATGTCATGTAGTTGTTTAGACTCTGAAATTAATGCTGTCAAACAGATAAATTAATACATTATTCTGGAAAGGATTACATATGTTGCTGTCCAGGCCAAGGCCTTCAAGTAGTACAACAGCAAAGACAGACTGGGCCACAGGATAACAACCAATCAACAGTAAGTAATGCAGATGTATAGTCCAGCAGCCGCTATCTACACTCTGTACATAATCCCTAGGGGGTAAATTCCTCAGTTGACACAATGGGATGTATCAGTTACATAACAAGGCATAACTGAAACCATCACAATCACACTGACAAACAGAACAGTCTGTATGGCAGGAAGCAGTAGGCCTGCATTTACCCAAGGTGAATTGTATGGTAATGTACCCTCACATGTTGTAACTGCCTAGGTTAGTTATGGTATGCCCCCCCACCATAGACTGACATATAGGGCCATATACCACTATTACATACACTGGCTGGCCTCTTAGCTGCATAAGGGCACAAATGTATTGTGCATATGACGCCCACACATATATGGACCGAACCTCACAATATCTGTGGGGCCACAACAACAATGGAATGATGGCAGGAATGGCAGCATGACATACTCACAGCCCACTACATAACAACCCCTGACATTATGTCATACGGAAAAAGCCTGGTATGTAGGTGGAGGAAAGAGGCTGGAACACAGGCCCATATTTGAAATAGTGTTGTCATACACTAAGCAATTCACTGGTGTTACAGAATAGTCTGCAACATACCCTTAGTCTGGAATATGAAGTCAGAAACACAAATGGGTGTGGCCATGTACTGATAGCACTCAACACACACACACAGCCAGAGATATATCTGAAACAAGACCTGTGTGGTGGCAAAACATAACACGCACACCTCTGGCCATCAAGTGGATAGGTACACAGTTGAGAGCTATGCACACAGACTGCAGTTCATGTTAAACTAGTATGTACACACAGACTCTGTAACACTGGTGCTATATAATGCATACAATAACAGTACTCACACTCTCTGTGTGCAGTTCTGGAACCTCATACAAATAAGTAGCTGGCCTGATTGTGCAAGTAAGACTAACTGAACTGTGTGTAACACTGTAAGCTGTAGCTCACCACTTTTCCCATGGAGGAACGTATGAAAGTGTGCAGTCACATACCTCAATGTGTCTTAACACTGATATCCATGACATGTTGTCACAGCCTAGGCTGATATCATTGAATACCCCTCCCCCATAAAAGGTTGTACAAGGGCAAAGAACACTGTGTACCACACACTGACCTCTGGAATGTACAAGGGCACACATATGTTGTCCAACTGTTGCCCCCATATGTATGGACCCTAACCATCATATTTGTGGGAGTCCAGGATATGACAGGGATGATAGCAGGAATGCTAGCAGTAAATAATGATAGGCCATTACCTAACAACCCCTAACTGTATCACAGCAGGACAAAGCCTGCCACATATGTGGAGGACAGAGGCAGGAACACAGGGCCATATTTGCAATATTGCTGTTACATACCCTGGAAATTGCTGGTGTTACAGGATTTGTTGCAACATACCCTTATGCAGGAATAAGACATCAGAAACACAAATGGATGTAGCCATGTACTGATAGCACGCAACAGACAGACTGCCAGCGATATATCTAGGACAAGACCTGTGTGGTGCACAGACAAAATCTAACAGAAACTCCACTGGCCATCATGTGGATAGGCCCACAGGTGAGAGCTATGCAGACAGACTGCATTCCATCCTAAACTACTATGTACACACAAACACTGTAAGACCAGCAATATACAATGCACATAACAACACTACTCATGCTGTCTGTAGGTCTGGAACCTTATACAAATGTGTAGATTGCCTGTGTCTGCAAGCCCTGCTGTAAGAGGTATTGCTACCTGCTCTCTGTAACACTGTTACCCACACACAGGAAGGATGTCCAACATACAGGAAAGGTAAAGGGACAACTCCCATATGATGTAGGGATTTATAGTTGTGGGTTGCCATGACAGTGGCACTTGGAAGTACTACACAGCTGGCTGCATGTAGGTAGCAAATGGAGGGCATTGATTGATGTCTATTGGTTAGAGGTTTAAGTGTCAGTCAGTGTGTGTTTTGACTGTGATGTGTGTGTGTGCGAGGGTGTGTACAATGTGTGGGAGTGAGTTGCTTGTGTGTGTCTGATTGTGCTATCTCGGAGTTAGTATATATAAGTAGGGGGGTGTGGGGGCACAGCCCCTCACATTGGGGTGCAGGTGTACTTGCCCCCCTGCTTATCTATAGTGTAAGATATTATATTTGAGTTGGGGGGAAGTTGTGTGTATGTGTTTGTGTGTGCTGTATTTGTAGTGTAGGGTCAGGATTTTGAATTTCGTGGTTTTAGGGTTTCGGTATTTGGTGTCTTCGGCTATGTAATTTCAAAATACTGAAATTCGGATTTCAGTATTTCGAAATTACATAGTGAATCCATAAATATACATATATATATATATATATATATATATATATATATATATATATATATATATATACACATGTATGTCCACAGATATACAGATACCCATATGTAGACATATATATAAACACATATATACATCATATATGTATATATATCTATATGCACATGTCTACATATATACAAACACACACGCACACATATATGTATGTAAATACACGTCCCCTATATTACCACCACAGTGTTGCATGCTATGTGCGAGGGAACAGCACATATAGCAATACACACAGATATATATACAGCTGACAGTGGGTGCAACATGGATGGGTATGTCACATGTGAACTCCTTGTTGGGACCACATCGCCCTTGTCTGTGAAGTAGGGAATGTTAATATGAGAAAGTATGGGAGGTATAGTTGTGGAGGTGGTCCAGGTTGGTAGATATAGAGGACAGCCTACAGGGGTGGTATATGACACATATGGTGGGTAAACACCCTGGACGGTGTGTGTGGTCTGCAATGTGGAAGCCCCATGGGCCCCAGTATGGACACAATTGGAACAAGCCTCCCACACACTGCTACTCACAACAGCAATCCATGTTCCCAAAGGTGCCTGGCCTGGAGGCTGAGCAGGAGGAGCATGTGGACCCTGTGAATGTGTACTGGGTGCCTCAAGGTGATGTAGCACATCCCACATGTGTCTGTGGAGCCCGTTATGGAACAGACCCTGGACCTGACCTTGGGGGACAGGATCATGTCTGTGCGTGCCCCCAGGGGGTGAACAACATCCCCTGAGGTGGTTCCACCTGAAGGTAGTGCTGGACCAGTACATGAGGAGGCCCCAGGGTGGGTCTCACATTTGATGTGGCCTGGTAACATGGGCAGATGAGTTTGGAGAGTTGGTTTTGCTGGCAAATATGCACTAAACATGCTATTGTGTAACTGTTATAGAACATATATGGGTAGTAATAGTCTACACAATCCCAGAACATGTCTAACAGCATGCATATATATCCCCAATAACACAGAATGTCAGATGTGCAGCAATCACATAGCAAGCATATCACAGGCATATATGGAACCATAGTGGCCCTGACAATGGCATGCAGGTGAATAGTCCATAACAGACCAGCAGGGATAGTGTCCACACAGGAAACATGGCTACAAACACATAGCATAAAGTGTGGTACAATACAATATCTGTCCCACTGGTAGATAAGCTGCAGCTATACCTGTTGAGTTGTGTGCACAGTTTGTTGTCACTGATATGGTGGAGGGGTGACAGAGATGTGTATTAAGAACTGTGGTAACCTTGCTGTATGAGTTGCTCAGACCTGTTTCCATCTTTATGTCTTTCAGGCAAACATAAAACTACTGTTCAATCTTAGCCTTACTACAGGATATGTACCCAAAGAGTGGCGTACAGCAACAGTGGTCCCTTCCACAAAGGTGGTGCCTCAATGGATCCTAGAAACTATCGCCCCATAAGCCTGACTAGCTTGGTCTGCAAAGCTATGGAAAGGATCATCATGGACCTCATAAATAAAGATATTGGGGACCTACAGACACTGGATCCTACCCAGTTTGGCTTTGTTAAGGGCAGATCCTGCCTCTTAAACCTGGTCGATTTCTTTGAAACAGTCACCAAGGCCATTGACGAGGGGAAGGTGGTCCACACAGCCTACCTGGACCTCGCAAAGCCTTCGATACAATACCCCACTCGGGCATTATAGATAAGCTCACCAGCTTAAATATAAACCCCTATGTCACTAGATGGATTGCAAACTGGCTCAAGGACAGAACCCACATGGTTAGAATTGCTGGAGCCATGTCAGACTCCAAACCAGTTACAAGTGGCGTCCCACACGGCTCAGTCCTAGGACCTCTCTTGTTTGGTATATATTTCTTGGCGGTACAGGCCAACACGGAAGGACTGTGGCTGGCCAAGTTCACAGATGACTGCAAACTGGGCGCCATAATCAACTTTTCAGCTGACACAAGCATCCTCCAAAAGGGCCTCATAGAAACAGACAACTGGTACCAGAGCCATGGCCTCAAGCTAAACGCCAAAAAGTGTATAGTCATCCCCTTTGGCAAAAACAGTGCCACAAATTACCACATAGGTGGTAATCCATTAAGTACAGAAGATGTCATTAGGGACCTGGGGACCCAAGTTGATAGCAATCTCTCATTTGACAACCACGTGGCCAAAGTGGTTAGAAAAACATTTTATATAGCCCACCTAATCATGAAGGGATTCACATCTAGATCAGGGGAGGTCATCGTGCCTCTTTATTCATCCCTCATCAGGCCCATAATTGAGTACAATGCCCTTTGGGATGTACCTTACCAGACACCTGCAGCAATTGGAAAGACCCCAAAAGTACCTCACCAAGAGGATCAAAGTGCTCAAACAGATGCCATATGCTGCCTGGTTAAAGAAACTCCAGCTCTACTCAGTGGCATACCGCCTGCTCAGAGGCGATCTGTGCCTGACGAAAAACGCCATGTCCAACCCGGAATTAATGGACATGCTGCACCTCAGAAAATCCAAATCCCATCGAGCTACGCCGAGAGACTTGAACCTCAGCACTGAAATAAATAGGACATGCTGGAGGGACAGATTCATAACCCAGAGGCTCCCTTCACTCTGGAATAAAATCCCAGTCCAGGTTAGGCAGAGTCCCACATTGACTCTCTTCAAGAGGAATCTTGATGAGTGGATGGGAGATCATAGGTTTACCCCGGCTATCACTTCTGTGTCACTGTTAGACAGAGGCACAGTATACTAACCTCAAAAAAAGGCATAGAAAAATTAATTTAAAATGGGTGGCGAAAGCCAAACACACTCTGGCTAGGCTTATAAATGCCCTAGGGCAGATAGCCTAGTATGAACCTATGAACCTATGAACCTATGTCACATGGATGGTTCTCTGGTTACTCATCTGCTGATAATGAAATAGTGCTGAACTATCTAATCCAGCATTACCCTGTCCTGTTTGGCCGGGCCACCCATGGAATGACCTAGTCCACAGGGTCAGTGATGTCGGACTGCACAAGCGCAGTTATGAACAGCTCTGGCATCATTGTTCTGACTTGCTTTGCAATGACCATCATCATGCTGCTGCAGTCCAGGGGGATCACCTCACAACAGGGAGTAGCCATGCCATCCATCCCTACCTGACACATGTTGAGGAGCTTCTTACCAGCCTCGTGGCACCTGCCCGACCGCACAGCCAACAACTGCCGGACACCATTGTGGAGGTGGGTGCTACCCACACACTGGCTGAGGAGTGTGCAGGTAAGGCCACAGACCACATCAGTAGACCACTGTTGCATATGCATCCGCATCTTTACAGGTAGTTCATGCATATCTGACATGCTATATATATATATATAGAGTTTGTTGTTGCATAGTAGAAATAAACAGATGTGCATACATGGTAGTATTGTGGACATGTACTGTTGTACTGTAATGCTGCACCCACCCTGTAGCAATGCCACAGGTGTGCCACTGACTTCACATCTCTCACCCTCTTATGTAGGTCCCTCCGGTATACCACCAAGGCAGCAGCCTGTAGCTGATAAATATGGTTTATGTTGATGCTTGCCAATACACTGGGCATGTAATGGCTATGGTATATTCCATGTACACATTTAACACACTTACCCAGAATGCATGCTGTACATGTGCATGTATTGTTGCTGTTAAATGCATGGCATCACAAGTGGTGACCATGATTGGGTATTGGAAGGGTATGTCAGACACTTGCAAGATAACTAACATCCTGTCATTGCGGAATGTGTCCACGGGGATTAACATAATGGTGGGAGACATAACTTACAGTAGGGACATGTGTGAAACATCACCCGTATACAGTGCAATGACAGTGTATATACCAGTAGTACAATGGCAACTGTTACAGATTTACACTATGGCATAACGTATTACTGTGGTCCAGATTATTAGCTGGGACTAGGCTGTAACACATGGTGTTCAGTGTATGGGACACTGTAAACTGACACACATGTGTAGTCCTTACTTGTCAAGCATCTGCAAAAAGGCTGAAGGTGGGGAGGGGCTCTCAGCATGACACACCAGTGCACTGCAGCAGGGATCCTAAGGATGCTAAGAATGGCTGTATCTGCACACAGTCAGGTTCAGGAGCTGTGGCAGACATAACCCTGACTCCACAGCAATAGTGACGGCAGTGTGTGAACTCTAAGGGATGTGCACATGAGTTGACCTTGCAATCATGTAGATTTTGGGGACATGTGTAGGGAAGATTGAACATACACTGGCAAATGCAGATGGCCCAAGCTGGTATACCCCTGCCAGGAGAAGTGACTGCTGTAGTACACACAATAGGTGCAGCAAACCGTCATGATAAGGGTGTTCATACATATGCCCACATGGTGTGTATGCATCATGGTCAGCATTCGCACATCTAACACATTCCATAGACACTGCATGTGAAAGTACAGGACATATGTCACATATCGGGCTCATGTACTGTTAATATATGTGGTGATGTGGTCCCGTGGCAGATCAAGGAAGGGTGCATCATTTCAATAAGGGTGTGTACACTCCTCGTAGCCAAAGTATGGTCTGATGGTTGTCAGTGTAATAGTATTGGATTGGTCATAAATGGTCTGCTGATGTTGAGGTCTGTAAAGCAGACATCAGGCATTCACAAATGACATCTGTCCACATATTATCCCAGGTATGTGTTGCTGAAAAACATAGGGGCTGTGAGCATTAGAGCTGACATAACTGACAGGGTCTACTTCACAACAACGAAACCTCGCAACACTGAAGACCAAAACAATGAAACCCCACAACACCGAAAACCACGTAAGCATAACACACACAAAAAACATACACAAATACATACACAACTGCCCAAAACTACCAACTACACCACTCTACACTACAAATAGGCAGCGGAGCAAGCCCCCCTGCACCCCCCATGTAGGGGATTGTGCCCCGCACACCCTCCATACTTTAATATTCTAACTCCGAGATTGCACAAACAGACACACAAGGCAAACTCACACCCACACACTACAGTCCCTCACACACACACACACACACACCACTGTCACAACACACACTTACACACAGCACTACCCCTCACAGATACACTTACACATGCATACTCACTCACAGCGGAACATCAAAAGTGCTAAATCAAAATCCCGTAACATCGGGATTTTGAATTTCTTGCTTTTTGGTGTTCTGCAGTTTTGTTGTTTTAGTCTCCTTCAAAACACTGTCAATGTTCTGGTCTTTAGGTGTTTTAAAGGAGACCCAACTGACACAGTACTACACATTCAGCAATTGGTATGTACACCTGTGAGGTTTGGTGCACAGTACATGGCAGGGTGCAGAACTGGTGCACAGAAATACTGTGTACATGGGTGCAGTGGTATCCAGGGGAAGGAGCATCACCTACTACTAACACAGCACATGCATCACACACATGTATACTGTTGCTAGCATGGATTGACTACAGCTGCACTGCATGCTGTTGTGTACCATATGTTATGCATGTTGACAGATTGATAATAGGAGGACTGTGTGTACTATCTTTGTGCAACCTCACCTGTATGTGTGTGTGTGTGTGTGTGTGTGTGTGTGTGTGTGTGTGTGTGTGTGTCTGTCAGTGGGTGGTTATTTTGTCTGTAGGGTCACTCTGGTGAAGTGGAGGGAGGTTGATGCATGTAGGATGTGTATGTTCATGTGTGTGTGTGTGTGTGTGGGGGGTGTCCATGTATGCACATGTGTGATTGTGGGGTTGTTCATACGGCAGTACTTTCCTTTGGGATCGTGCAGTACATGGACATGGATTGACACATGACACACCAGGAATACTTGTCATGTATGTAATCACAGGACAGCTGATAGTACAATAAGGTCTGTAGCAGGGAACACACATTGGGAGGGAAGGTAGACACCAGGTATACCCTTAATATTGCATTCAGCAGAGAGGTGACCGACAACCCACGTATGCAGCACTACAGATGCATTGGGGAATTACTAGACAACACCATGGAGTGTATCCATATATTACAGTTGTCACATGATAGGTTGAGTGAGCAGCATATCTGGCATGTACTGAGCAATACTTACACATGATACTCCAGTGCATGAAATTATTTCGTGAACATAGTAGCCCCTCACATATAGGGTCATGCTCATGATGTCCGGACATACACAGGGTGAACACTGAATGACAGCAGTGAGGCCATGTAAAACCACTCCACTCAGGTCAGGGAGGTAATGGAGTAACAGGTCTTGTGTTGTGATCACTTGTCTAGGCATTTAGAGGAATGATACGTTAATGAGTGGTATTAATGGGTGTATGTTACCAAGTGTGATGCAGGATGGAGAATGCATGAATTCGTGGGACTGTCTGTAAAGTCACGGACAGGTAGATATTAAGGTGGTGTGTGTGTGTGTGTGTGTGTGTGTGTGTGTGTGTGTGTGTGTGTGTGTGTGTGTGTGTACTGTTAAGCAATGCTGTACAGGTCTGAAAGGGCGTTTCTTGTTTTCTCCCACAGGTGGTGAGGTGGGTCAGAGTCCCTCCTGCATGCAATCTAATGTTGGTGCCCATACAGACACTGAAGATGATGATAGTACTGTGTAGGCACAGGTGGGGTTGTCAGGGGCCAAAACAGCACCATCATTTGACATCCCAATTTTAGCCACCCCAACCATGCACACAGTTTCAGTGCCTATACATACCCTATCACCAGTGGCCATAGTGGAGGGACAGCTGGTGGTCAGTGGCAGTGCACAGGAGAGTGTGGTAACCATGCCTACTTTGTCTGGCAAAGCAGGCATAGCCAGATGTCTGGCAGGGCATCACATAGGCAGATGTTCCAGGGTGCTCATGATAGGGCCGCTGGTCATCATGCCCCTGGCAGATGCACCACAACTGGTACCACCAGGTGCATGTTTCAGGCTGTCATGGCGGTGCAGGCACATATGGAATGTTACACCAGATAGGGCCTGAGGATGCAGAGGGCTGCTCTCACATCTGCAAGTGACAACTGCCATGAACTGTCTGGTGCCATTCATGCTTATACAGAGCTCATGGATAGACGGTTTGGTGAGATGATATACCTCGTCGACTGTGGTTTGTCCGTGCTTGAACATGTGGTGGGTGTGTGGTGATGGCCACGTGGACGTAGGCCAACACCAACAGCTGGCAGTCAATGTGGATGTGCTAGGACACCAAGGTGTTCCCGTAGTGGCAGTACCAGCCCCGGCACTGTGGGGGGCTGCTGTCCACACCACACCACAGCAGGCCATGAGCACATGGTCCTGGCCAGTTCCAAGAGGGACCTGGTTCCAGCGGACATCTGTCATCATCAGGGGAGAGTAGCACATCGAGGCCTGTACCTGGACGTGCCCATGGAAAACCCTGGCAGGCACAGTCCACATGTCCATGACCGGAGGCAGTGAACTGCACACCCTGCCAGGTATGGTCTGCAGCTGTCCATAAACACCTGTGTAGGGCAGCCAAGGGCAGCAACATGGCAGGACTGTGTGCATGCATACCCACACACTATATGAACACACCTAGGGCAACCCCCATACCTACACACACCACATCACCATACCCAGCTCACCTCATTACACCCCTCGCCCACACACATGGTGTCAAATGTATGGCCTACCCTTGGCCTCTGGCAAACCAACAACACAACCAGTGCATATGATGATACCTGTGCCACATCCCTGTCATCCAAAACATCAATGCAGGGACAGGCTAGTATGGTTATGATGCACACGGTGACTGTACTGCAGTGTAGCAAAGTATTGCAGTGTAACATGTTGTCAGGAGTAAAGTTTAATGCATACATGTCAGGTAATGTAGGCGTCCAGCAATGATGCATTATAGGTGTAACACCAGTTGACTGTGGTCTCCATAATGTTATCTATTTGTGTTGTAGGTGTACATTTGTCAGCAGGAGGATGGTCTGCAGTCATATTCCACAAGGGGTATGGCACTGTGGTGACACCATGGTTGTGACATATCTAGGGTACAAGTGAACACATGTCACAGGTTTGTACAACAGTTATTGCCTGTGCCACATGGACAGATGACCCACTGGGATGTGTATATACACATATACGTCCAAGAGACCTGGGCCTATCACTGCTAACTAACTTGACATTGTGTCCAGTGTGTTACAGGTAGGCTGCACACAGCACATGTATAACTGGGCTTGATTGTGGTATCAGTTACCTGTATGGTTGATGGTGACAGTGGTCACCATAAAGTGGTACATGGGACATATACCAGGTGTACCTTGGTGTAATGACAATGTACACAACACCCACATCCCCCAGTGGATATTGTACTCCCTGAAACCCATGATGACACTCTTGACATACCCACCATCACACATTGCCCACGACTGAGATACAACCCATTGTATATCCCAACAGTGGTACTACAGGGATCTGCATCTAATGCACATGCCACAGCCATAGTAGGGTGTTGCATTCTCATGTCTCACCTATGGGCAGCAACAACACTTTCCGTACTACTGTGTGGCAATAAGTATTGTAATAGGAATATGTGGACTCAGAATTCTGTACCCTACAGATATATGGACATGCACAACTACACCCACTTGACAGAACTCAATGGGTATCCCATGACTATCGACCCATTTGTACAACACTGTTGTGCTGGTACTGCAAGGGTCATGTAGCCAGTAGGGAGACAAGTGTAACAGGGTACATGTAATGTCCCATACAGCAGCAGCCACAACTGACTATGGCAATGGGTGTTGTGGTGGTTGTGAAGGCCCTCATGGAATTCTCAAGTATAGGTGTATTAACACACAGACACTGCTATCTTCAGTAATGCACATGTACACATGTGTCAGTATTGGGGTGCATCACTGCAGGTTGTCATAGCTGTGCACCTAGCTATTGTCAATGGAGAGATGGGTTGTGTAGGGGATGTGTGTGTACAGTGGTATCCTGCCACCTGCCATGTAACAGCATGCAATCTATCAAAAGACCCCACTGTGGTGACCCTCAGGGTGACAGTGACATGCATCAGCCAATCCTCTGGGTGCCTCCAGCACATGGCCACTGAGGTGATCAAGTTTACATGTATGCAACATGTATTACAACACATGGTTAGTGTCTGTGATGGAGACCTGTACCCAAGCATGTTCTGTTGACTGTGGTAGCATAATGGAGGTACCCGTGGCATGTGGTGCCTGCAGGGTGTTGTCTTCTATATGTGCAGTCATTGCTCTTGTGATTTACTGACTTATTTGCAAAGCAATATTTTTACCTCATTATAAGATATGTTTATTACAATGCATGTGTTCGGTTTGCCTGCATGTCTGTATAGCTATGCAACATTTCACCTGGTGCATCATCTGCCTAATTATCCTGCTAGCTCAGCTATGATAAACTATATAAATCTTTTTTTCTCCATTTGTTAGGAGGCTTTTCTCCATGGCCCATTTGGTCAAGCCCAGTAAACAAATGCAATAAATGAATAAATTATTTTAAAAGTAATTAGTTAAAGGTTAAATTTTGCTCTGATAAAGTTCTGTCCTACATAGGAATAGAAGTGTTTAACTTTAATAACATCTTCTAATTTTGATTCAAGTGCAGTATTTGTTTTAGTTGTGATAGTAACTATTCTGCTTACATTTTTTGGCTGAATTTTGTGTAGTATTTGTCTGTGGTTATTCACAGTTGAAAAAAAAAATGGAAGATAACAGCTCCAGTGCTAGCATTTCTGATCCAGTCCTCGTGCTCCATTTTATTCCAGTAGACTTTAATAAACTTGTCCAACAGTTCGATGTTTTCACAGAGTGATCTTAACTCATGCTAAATAAATTAGTGGTGACCATACAAGTGGTACAGATGGATGGGTTATAGGGTTTGTTTAAGAACCACTTATGAACTCATGCTAAATAAACTAGTGGTGACCATACAAGTGGTACAGATGGATGGGTCATAGGGTTTGTTTAAGAACCGGTTATGAGACAACAATGACACTATGATTATAACAGAAAGACTAAAAGGATTTCTGTCCTCAGATTTCATTGCTGCCTTGGTTAGACTTAATAATCCTTTTATGAGCAGTTCAGCATGTGATCAGTCATTTACTGTGATTGACAGAGCAACTCATAAAACAACTTGTCCTAAGATGTTCATATATAAATTGTTAATGTCAAGAGCAGAATGCATTGCAACAATAGTGACCTAATGTTTGCAGGATACAGTACAACAGCGATGACCTAATATTTGCAGGATGCGGTACAACAGCGATGATCTAATGTTTGCAGGATGCGGTACAACAGCGATGACAAAACCAAACAAAATAAGTACCACAGATGAAGGAAACTAGTCAGCTGAATGATAGAATTCCAAAGCTGGTTTAGTAGTCAATTCAAACACATAAACGCAATTCCACGCACAGCGTTTTCGTCTAAGTTGCTAAGACTTCATCAGATGCAAACAATAAATTAACCATCTCATTATATAATCCATTAGCTGAATTATTCAAGTAATCCACCAATGAAGATACAGTCCATTGTTTCAATAAAGCATGTCATTGATCAAAATTGAATTTCATGACAGAGACCCTTATTTCCGGATTTCCTAACTGAGACCCTGATTTCCTGATTATCAGGAAAATTTCTCCACTGGTGGCATCCCTAAGTTTCTTCCAAATGTTCACACTGATGTTTGCAGGATGCAGTTCAACAACAATGACCTAATGTTTGCATCGAGATAGGTAGTACAGAAGAAGCTTAATATGAGGAAAAAGTCCACCTTAATCCAATACATGGAGAAATCATATGACAGTGGCCAAACAAAGCAGATTTGGTTAGCCCAGCAATGATTCAAGGTCCAAACACACTGGTAGAATTAGTCCGGGCTCTGTACAAGAATCGAGGGGATAAATATAAATAATGTTCAGACTCACAGAGGGGTCACAGAGGGAGTTGTGTGCCTCAGCGTTCAGCTTTGAGCCTACTTCTGTGCATACTGGGAATGGACTACATCAGCAAGCAGGTCAAGCCAGAAAAGCTGCTGTAGTATATTAATAATATAACATTGCAAGCAGACAGTAACCATTTTTTGTTCTGAAATAGTGAGACTGAATGAGTGAAAATGCAAACTTACACATCTTAAATTTAATCACTGTAGTTCCTTTTCTTCAGGGTTTTTGGTATCTCTGAGTATATATAGTTCAAAGCTTTTTGCATACCTTTTTTCCATAGGATACACATTGTGGTACCTGCACTTGTTGTTTTAGCATATACATGTTTTTTGTTTAAAATTTTAAGTTTAGCAATTAGACATGACTAGAGAGTATGATGCATCCACTGTATTCCTCTTTCTGAAGTGATGCCATCATGCGTAAAACTTGAATGAAATTCTTTTGGATGCAGCATATCCATGATTTCAGATCATGTGATTTCAGATAGAGAGCTACTTGCATGTTTAGTAGATTTTGATTTGTGCAGAACAAGACCTATTTTACTTGGAAGTAAAATAAAGCAGTTGATTGTAATATCTATTTTTGTGTACTCTGCTGTAGCATTTGCAGGTATGTAGGAAAAGTTTAATTTGAGTGGGTTTGTTATGTGACTGCATATAATTTAGCTTGTCTGCACCTATGGCTATTCTATGGTCATAAATAATAGATATATAAATTGTATAGACTCTAACCAAACAAGCCTGGATCCCAGTAGTGATAAAACAAGGACTTTCATATTTATATATATTTTTCCTATATTTGTAAAATGGTAGACAATTCAAAAAGCAAATGTTTGATAATAGTCAACAGCAACAATCAGCATCATAGAAATACACCCGGACTAACACCACTGCATCACCTATAAATATGCCCTGCAGAAACAGACACAAAAAAGATCACCAACTCACATGCAATGTAACTTATTTTAAAATGTTTTTTTTTTTTATTCTGTTAATGTTAAAAATGTATTTACAGACCTAAAGTAATAACTGCAAATGCCACTTACAACATGAAACAGGTAAAAATAGAATTACAAGGATGAATTCTATTTCGTCCTTTTGGAGTTGATCTTTAAAGGAGAGCGGCAGTTTTTTTCAGCATTTGCTGATCTCCTGTGTTTTCATTTTTTCATAACTCTGGGACTCACAATTATAAGAAATGGAACTTTGATGGGAACCACAGCAGACTCTGAACAGGAACATCAGTAACTGATACGAGAATGCAATGCAAAACAGAAAGCACATGGATAAAACTAAGTACAGACAAGACTGCGGTCATGGCAACAAATCTGGGAAATCAGAAAAAGCTGAAGTTTAAGACAGAAGGAAAAACAGTGGAAAAGGTTAGGAGCTTGAAGTATTGGGGAGACATAGCTGATGGAAAAGGGAAATTTGAATGAGGAGGTCAAAGATGGAATCAGATGTTCTGAAACTAACCAGCACAATGTGACATGGGTAGCATGTGGCAGAAGAATGTCAAACAATGGCATAATGGTTAAGGTGTTTACCTTACAGACTCAAAGTGCAGGGTTTGATTCTCACATGGGGTAATTGGCTAGGCTTAAATGGTCCACAACAGAAGTTAGCCTAGTACTAATCTACAAACAACTGAAAATGAAGGGGTATGAATGGAATGGGATTTCAACAGGAACCAAGGCAAACTCTGAAGAGGAACATCAGCACCTGATGTGGGAATGCAATGCAAAACAGAAAGCAAACTCTGCACCTTTTGTCTGTAAGGTAAACACCTTAATCAATATGCCATTGTTTGACATTCATCTGGAGTGTTTCTTCCCAAGCCTCTGCTGAAAATGGGCTCTGTCCCAGTCAGACTTTCCCAGTAAACAAATGAAACAGTGGTGTGACTACTGCTTTTTTATGATAGATAAACCTGGGCAGTGGAGGCAGAGAAGCTGAGGAAGCTTCATATGATGGAAATGAAGTGCCTGATATGGGTAGTAGAATACACACTGTTCAACAAATGGAGAAGTGCAGGCATCAGAGCTGAATCCATGGTATCTTGAATTGCAGTTAAGTTCAAGGAGGACAGATTACTGTAGTTTGCTTCTATGTACAGAAAAGCAGAAGATAATTTGCTAAATCAGATTTGAGAGAGACAGAAAAAGGGCAAGAGAAAACAGGAATTCCCAAAATGGATGAATTCCATCATAGAGGATCTGCAAAAGTTAGGCATGACTATCAAAAAAATAGGAGAGTAATACTGAATCAAAAAAGGTAGTGACAGGGGCATTGGGTTATGACTTGTTGGAACATAGGTTATTCTTGGCTAGGATTTTAAGAGTCTCAGGGCCAATAGCCTAGTAACATCCTATGATCCTATGATGATGATGATGGTGGGAAGAGGTCCGATCTCAATGGTTACATTTTATACAAACTTGATATTAGTATTCATTCAGCATATGATTACAGGTAGGAGAAATGCAAATGTAGAATTCCATTTTTTATTTATGTATTTATTTGTTTATTTATTTATTTGCAGTTGGTTTACCAGGATAGCCCATTGGGCCAAGAAGAACCTGTTTTCAATGGAGTCCTGGGGAGAAAGGCTCCAAAAAAAATTACAATCAAAGTTTTAGGTTACAGTACGTACATATACTAATAAAAACATTGCATTTAGAGATACAATTTCTGAAGTGAACTAGTACAAGTTTTGAATTCTAAGTAGTTATTAGTTAATTACTTAGTACCTGCTAAGCCAATATATGAATTAGGAGACTGAAGTAAAAGAGTTGGCACAGGTGCAGAGAGGAGAAGAGATTATGTGGGGTGGGAGCAGGAGCATTCCCACTGAGAGATGTGAGTGAAGTAATTTTTTAAAGGAAGAGAGGTTTGTGGTGGTACAGATGGATGGTGGTAGGAGTTCCATAGATGTGCAAGTGCAAAGGATAGGAGATTGTTACCAGGGGGATGAGTGGGTTTATACAGTTCTATTAGGTTTTGATGGTTAGATCTTAAGACTCTTTCTGGGAGGTGCATTTTAAAGGTTGAGGAAAGAGAGGGACAGAGGGCGGGGTTGAAAATGAGTTTGTGTGCATGAATAAGTTGAGTGTAGGTGAGATAATTGGACAGATCTAGCCAACTTAGTTTGTGAAGGGATACACAGTGATGAGTAAAAGAATTGTGGCTTATGGAAAACTTGGCAATTTTATTATAGCAAGAGGAGAGTTTTGTCTTAAGAGAGGATTGTAGGTTTGTTAGGAGTGGGGCACCACAAAGGAGAAAAGGGATGAGAAATGTGGTAGAGAGAGTGAACTTAGTAGGAGTGAGGTAGCGATTATTGCGGTAGAGCATGCCAAGTTTCTGGTGTTTTTTTTTAAATGTTTATTTGTAGGTGGGAGTTGAATTTAAGCTAGTCGTCGATGTGGACACGTAACAGTTTGGCCTCAGATGCCAATTCAAGAGATGTGCTGTTCTGGCTGGTGATGGAGAATGGCATTCTTTATAGTGGTGGTTTTAGAGGGGGTAAATACTATTAGTTTGGTTTTTAAGGCACTGAGTGCTAGGTGTTTATCTATTATCCATTGTTCAGTAGTAAAGAATGCATCTTGAGTTAGCTTTAAGAGTGTGAGGATGGAGGTGGCAGAACAGATTATAGTTGAATCATCTGCATATTGGATGAGATTTGTGTGATGCCCGTGCCCTGGCCCAGCAATCAATGAGCCTCAATCCTCACCACTAACACCAGAGAGGGCATTTCATAAGAGAGGAAAGGATAACAAATACATGCAGTAAAGTGCAATTTCCCTTAAGAGCACACAGAGATCACAGTCAGTCTGGGAGTGGTTCCTCCCCTTGCTCTCCAGGTCCCCAATAAGACTCCCCACTGGCACAGCTATAGGGTCCAGATCTCAGCCTAGATGGCAAGCTAACCTCCAGTACCCTCTCTGTCCAACCAGTGCTTCATGTCCCTGCCCAAGTAGCTGACACACACACACTTTGAAATAAGTATTTATACAACTTCACAGACACTCCTGGGTAAGGCTGACACAGATTCTCCAGCTGTGCCCCTATACCCAGACTATATGGTAATAATTCTTGCCAGCACCACCTAATAATTATCAGCTAACCAAAGGCCCTTAAAAGGGTGTCTAATTAGTACTGTGCAATATTATTATCCAATAGTAGTGTAACTTAAGCAATTGAGGCTTATTGGAAGGGCTTATTACAGGATTACTTATAAGCATGCAATGTACTCTAGAGCTTAATTTATCTTTGCATAAACCAGCCACATTTAAAAGGTTTTAAAATATTTAATAATAAACAATTAAAACCACAAGACAATACTACTACACCACAGTGCTATTCAAGAGTTCAGAGATCACACATAAACTTAAAATAATACAGAAGGAAATGTCTGATATGAATACAGAAAAACACTTAGTCTAAACCTTCTAATTTCTAACTATTCCTAAGAGAAAAGACAGTGCCAAAATCCTACCTACATATAGAGAGCATAAGACAGTGCTGAGTTAGATGTCCAAGATCAAAATGCTCAATAATCTCTGGTTCTCACTGTTTAAATTGAAACTGCAGTTCTGCCAAACATTATGTCATCTTTTACACATTCCTGGTTCCCAGGCCACAGAGAAACTGCATTTACATTCTTTTACACTTAGAGCAATAAAGGACATTCCACATGTAAATTCTGGTCATTAATTTTAGCCTTAAAACAATAGACAGGAAGCCTTCATCTAGCCAGACTGGTGCTGAATTGTAAAACATCAAAGCAGTGATGAAATAATTTTAATTTCAAAGGAAAGATTTGAAATGCTTGACTTAGTTTTCCTTACAGCAGATGACAATTTTGCCACATTGTTGAGAATCAGTTGAGAGAGGAAAGGGATAAGTTTAGTTTAGGGAGTTTAGCAAGGAGAAGGTTGTGAGAGATGGCATCGAAGGCCTTTGAGAGATCAAGTAGGAGAGTAGATACAGTACAGCCAGAGTCCCGGGCTTTGTTCACTATTTCTAGGAAGGAAAGAAGGGCAGTCATAGTGCTGTGACTGGGTCTAAATCCATGTTGTGTGGGAGTTAGTAAGTGATTGTCTTTAAGATGGGGTAGGAGTTGTAGATGGATACATTTTTCAAGAAGTTTAGAGATGGGGGATAGGATGGCGATAGGAAGGAAGTTTGTGATATTGTTATTATTGCCTCCTTTGTGCAAGGGTATGATGAAAGTATTTAAATAGTTTACAAAATATAAAAATAATAATTTGTAAATAGAAGTAAGTAGAGCATATTCTAACAATAACGATTATATAAACTACAAAATCAAAGCTGACAGCAAAACATTAAACTGTTTATTTTTTTCTCATCAGTGCCTTACCCATCCTGTCAAATCCCTTATTGTCCTTCCACTCCAGCATGCCATCATTATGACTGGGGTAGGGCAAAAAGGCAACAAGTAGTGCTGTCTCTCTGTCATGTCTACCATAGGATTGCTATATTAGTTGCTAGGACAAAGTCAAGGAGTCATCTCTGCACATCCCTCAATACCTTAGGCTGGAAAGACCTACTTATACTGTCTTTGATATCTCTAACTTTCCAGAGTTTTGAAGCTACTGAATATCCTACCTGAATTCCAGTCTAGCAACATTGAATAATGTGAAGTTATAAGGGAAATGCTCTTACACTGCCCCTCTGGGATCTCATTCCCCACTGAAATCTAACTATAAACTTGTAGCCTTCTTTAAACTCCCAAAAGCCCTTACAGCAAACCCCACTGAATTTGAAACTACAAACAGGCCAACCTCAACCTACTCTACAATGAATTATCGAAATCCTTTTATGACTGTATCTCTCCTGTCCTTGATATAGCAGCAAACTTCATTAAGGAATTCATCACCCATTTATTAAATTCTAGCAGTCCTTCGATGACCAAGTATTACAGGAAATCGAAAATGAAACCACCCTGGTGGTCCACTGCCATAAATAAACTGTACAAAAAAGCAAAAACGCCTTAAGTTATTTAATAGATCCCAAACCCCTCTTCTCAAGGATAATATCAAAATTATTAAAAAAATAAAGAACAGTATCATGCCCAATAAAGAAGCACATGAACTGAGGCTGGTCTATGAAGCCAAAGATGATCATCAATCATTCTTTAGCTTTGCTAAAAAACAAATAAACAATACCCTACATTGGAAAACAACACTGACCCAAAACCAGCGACTGTGGTACAGAAAGGAAAACAAAACAAAAAGTTTAAAACTTTTATTCTTTCTTTTTCTCTAGCGCTTCGGTGTAACCACCTTCTAGGAGTATCAAACAGTAACAGACATAAATACACATTTATATATACACACCCCACATGGATAACCTCAATTAATCAATAAAATAATTAAAATTTAAAGCAAACATTTCCAATTCAAATCATTATTAAGACCATTAGGCACAAGTGTTTTATACTTTAAAATATAAATACTTTCTTTATACCTCAGCTTTTGTTTTAGTAAATTTTCATCTTCACAAAAACAATCCACTATTTCTAAAACTGTGCCTATTAACTTAGAAACATCGCTATCATGTAACATCTTAAAGTGTAGAGAAATTGTTTTGTCTTCCCTTTTGTTCCTAACATCTCTCATATGTTCCATGAATCTGACACGTAATTCTCTCTTAGTTTCCTCTATATAAAATAGGGCACAGGGGCATCTCAGTGCATAAACAACCCCTTTACTTCTGCATGAATAAACCTCTCTGGGTTCAAATTTAACCCCATTTATATTATCAAAGGTTTTCACCACACTCTTACAAACAGTACATTTATTACAACTTAATGTTCCTTTAATAACTAGTGAATTAGGTATATCCACAACTGGTAAACTAAATTTACCATGTACCACCATGTCTTTCAAATTCCTTTCCCTCTTATATGAAAAGAGGGGCTTATGTAGTAAAATACCTGCCAAAAACCTGTCTTCTATTAGATATTTCCAATAATATTCCACTAAAGTCCTCATTTCTTCACTTTTGATGTTAAATACTGACACATAATATATCCCATCCACTTTGTTTCGGTAAGTTTCCTCACCATGGAAAGACCATAGGCTATACAAGGTGTCATAACCTAATCTACTACCCCTACTGTCAATATTTTTATTTTTAAATACCTTTTCCCACACTCTGAATTCTGCCTCTTCCAGAATATCGGGGTTATAACCCCTTTTCAAAAACATATTCCTAGTTTGTTCTATTTCCTTGTCTAGCATTTCCTTATTACTACATAACCTAGAAATGCAATATAACTCTCCATATGGTAACGCTTTCAAAACATGAGGAGGATGGCAACTAGAAGCATGGAGGTACTGATTCCCATCCATAAACTTCCTATGTACATTATAGGAGATATGGCCATCCATACTTCCTTCTAAAACTAAATCCAGATATATCACCTTTCTTCCCATTTGTAACCCATCAAATGATAATCCAAATGGGTTATCACGCATCTCCATTACAAAATGTTCCACTTCTTCTAAACCTCCATCACACACAAAAATTTAATCATCTATGTATCGAAAATAAAAATCAACATATTGTCTCATAAAATTTAACTTAAATAAAAATTGAGTTTCAAAAAAAGACATAAAAAGATTGGCATACATGGGGCAAATGCTGCCCCCATGGCCGTACCTTGTTTCTGTCTAAACAATTCATTGTTAAAATGAAAAAAAATATTTTTAAACAAAAATTAACCATTTCCACCACAAAATTAACAAGAGGACTTTTATCCAAAAAATGGTGGATAGCTCTTAAACCATCTGCATGTTTGATGGAGGTATACAAACTTCTTACATCAAGTACCAGAAAAAACTTTTTCTCATCCCATTTTTGACAGGAAATCTTATTCAACAGATCCAAACCGTCTTGAATATACACTGGAGATGCTTTAACATAAGGCAATAAAATTCTATGTAATAATAAATTCATGTTGTGTAGGAAATATTTACAAGCAGAAATAATAGGCCTACCCAGGGGCTCTGCCATGCTTTCATGTATCTTAGGCAGACAAAAAAAGAAAGCTACCTCACTGTTACTACTAATAAATTTGTCTCTAACATCTTTTTCAGAAAAATAACCCTTCCGAATATAATTATCAAGCTTCTGTTCATATTCAGCCACTGCTTTTTTATAATCCATAATACTACACCTTTCATACACTTCAGCATTATTCAAATGTTGCATACACATGTTAAAATACTGAACTGCATTCATAACTACAATTTTATTCCCTTTATCGGAAGGTTTTATCGCTATATCTTTCCTTCTTTCCAAAGACTTTAGTGCCTTCCATTCTTTCAATGTCAGATTATATCTAATCTCGTGTTTATTTAACAACACAGACTCACAAATATTCTCACCTCCAAATCCTATCATAGCCCCAAATTGTGAAACACGTAGATTATCAAAAGAAGGAATAAACTTATTGAAAGTAGGTATACATGTCATGTCAACTATATTCCCTACATTGCAAGATACAATATCATCCATACCTCTGTCATTAAATCCTTCCATAATATCAGAGCATGAAAAAAAGCTTTAATCAGATTCATCACATATAGAATCACAATTAACCTCATCATTAACTTCCTTAATATTTGCAAAATGATTTTTCAAGAATAATTTTCTCAAAAATCTAAACATTTCTTGTCTAACTACATGTGCTCTAGGCAAAACAGTAGGCACAAACTTGAGTCCTAAATTTAAAACAGAAACTTGTTCTTGTGTCAAATCACAACATGAGAGATTAACAAGCAAACCTGTAATATTATATGACTCACCGTTTGAATTTCTTGTTAAAATAATGTCCCTTAGAATGTCTCTGTTTATAATCCCCCCTATAGTCTTTCCCTGTGTCGCCAAAGTCCTGTTCAAAATTCCTTGTTCGTTTCTGTCCCTGTCGATCTTGTTGGTAAGGCTGAAAATGTTCATCTTGGTTCCGAAAAGTTTGCGCGTATTCTGCTGGTCTTCCCGGTTGTGGCAGCACTGGAAACTCGTCACTCACGTCCGTTTCGTAACGGCTCTCCTCCCCCGAAGAAATAAAGGAAGCAGAAGCACTTTTCTTAAATTTTACATGATGACCTACATTGCTCTGAACTTATTCAAAATGGCACCTCCTATTTTGACCCAACAAACATTGCCGATATTCTTGCAAACAAATTTACTGCTATTTCAAAGGATCATAGGAGGATACTAAAGCCTGCCAGCAATGCTCCAAGTTTCCAATTATCAATGTCCATGGGCTAGAATGCATTTGTATATGCCTGTGCCTTAGAGCATCTACAAACTGTCCCTGTCCATAATTTATTTATTTTTATTTATTTCCAGTTTGATTACCGGGGAAGTCCACTGGACCTTAAATGCGCCCGTTTTCAGTGGAGGCCCAGGGAGAAAAGCTCCAAAATACAAAATACAGTAAATATACAAAAGTAGAAAAGATACAGTATATAGAACAGCTTACAAATATGTACATTCAATGTCAAGCATGAACAACAACGTTCAGTGTGATTGATCTTAAGGGTTGTACTGTACACATTCATTTAGACATACGTTCTTATGTTTTAAGTGTGGAAACACTTTACATACACACATGTGAAGTAAGTATGGAAACACTTTACATGCACTGCACTCATTTAAAGTAAGGTGCTATTTACAATATTTACAAAGTTGGAATCGTGAGATGGGTAGCTATAGGAGTTGCAGAGAGCTTGGATCCACTCTTATGAGAGTTGTAGAGAGCTTAGGAACCTGGGAGAAAACCTCCTGTGGGCATATACTTAAATAGAATTAGGTAGGGTGAAAGCAGGTACATTTCCATTTAGTGGACAGGTATGTGAAAAGCTGAGTTTTGAAGTTTTCTAAGTTTGATATTGTACTTAGAGTGGAAGGGAGATAATTCAATTTCTTGCATAGTGAAAAAGAGAGGAGAAGTTGGCCAGCAAGTTGTTTAGGTTTGTGGATAGTATTACGTTTTGGTGTTCAGATCTGAGAGTTCTGTTAGGGGGTGTAAGGGGAAAGGATGTTTGTTAAAGCAGGACATTTTGTTGGGTGAAATACAAGTCTGTGTGCAGTGGAGAGTTGGAGGTAGTCTAGGTAGTTTGTGAGTTCCAGCCAATTCAGAGCTTGAAGGGTAAGGCAGTGGTGGGTGGAATTTTTGGATTTAGTGGCAAATTTAGAAATTTTATTATAGCAGTTTTCTAGTTTGGAGGTGATGGAGGGGGACATGTTAGTTAGGAGAGGGGCTCCGTATAATAAGGAAGGAAGAAGATAAGTAGTGGCCAGAGTTTGTCTGGCAGAGTTGGAGAGAAAGAGATTGTTCCTGTAAAGCATACCTAGCTTTTGGTGGGTTATCTTTACATTTTGTTGAATATGGATATCAAACTTGAGGTGTTCGTCTATAGTAATGCCAAGACGTTTAGCGAAAGGAACTACTTCTATAGGTGAGTTGGTTTGTCTAAGGACTTTAAATGAATTTTTGTCATAAGAGTAAGTCTTTGTGGGAGGGAATAGTAGAATTTTTGATTTATTTGCATTGAGAGAGAGGTGGTTTTGGCGCATCCAATTTTCAGTAGTTGAAAAAGCAATTTGGGTTTTAGACAGGAGTTCAGGGAGGTTTGAGGCAGAGCAGACTAAAGTTGAATCATCTGCATATTGAATGATTTTGGCATCAGGAATAGCAGTGTGAAAGTTATTGATAAAGATGTTAAAAAAGCATAGGTCCAAGGATGGACCCCTGTGGTACGCCGGTTGGGGTAGGTAAGAAGGTAGAGGTGGTGTTCTTCCATTTAACTGCCTGTGATCTATCTGACGGATAACTAGAGAACCAGGATAAAGTATTTGGTGAGAGATGAAGGTTTGAGAGATGATAGTGAAGGTATTTGTGGGAAACAGTATCGAATACTTTAGAAAGATCGAGGAGAACCGTAGATACTAAGTGTCCTGAATCTCGAGCTTGATTGATTGACATAAGGGCCATAAATGACAAGCCAAGGCTGAATTTTGGATTTTCTGTCCATTGGTCCAAATTGCATTTGAATAGACTTAGGAAAGAACTATTTCATATGCGTTAGCAATCTGATCTAGAGAAGTGGTAATCTCTGAGATGCACACCTGTCCCTCCAACATGTTTTGTTTATATCATAGATGAGGTTTAGACCCTTAGACTGGATAATGCTAATGTTATTTATTTTTACAATGTGTTGCAGATCCATCAGTTCTGGATCAGAGAATGCCTGTAGGTTAGGCATAGATCGCCCCTCAGTAGCCTATAGGAGACAGAGTACAGGGACGGAGCTTTGAGGCATTTTGCATAGAACATATTACTTACACCCTGTATTCTTTTAGTGAGGAACCTTTGTGGCTACTCCAGCTGTTGCACATGCCTGGACAGGTATATGCCAAAGGGTGCATTGTACTCGATTTTTGGTCTAAAGAAGAGTGGGAATATGATCTCCTTAGCTCTGGATTTCCATTCCTGAGACTTCTATCCAAAGCCCGGAAATATCTGACTCCCTTACTCCTCTAATTATTTCTAGCGATCATTTATTGAAAGTGCTAACTAAGACCAAAAATACTTTTATTTATTTATATTTGTTTACGGGGGTAGTGCACCGATTAATATACTGACCTATTTCAGGTGCAACCGGGCTGAAATACAAAACATTTCACAAACAAAAAAATACAGAAATGTAAGCAAAAACAGAATAGTTCAGCCTAATTACAGAGAAGAAAATGTGTATATATACACTCTAGTGAACAAGCACAGTGCAATGTACAGTCAAGCAGAGTGTAAATATATGGGAGCTGACAATATAGCTGGTTGCTTAATTGATAGTGTTTAACTTGCCTTTGCAGACCCACTCCTTAAACTGTTTAAGCTAAGTTTAATTACTGGGTTTATCCCTGATGAGTGTCACACTGCAGTGGTGACACCCCTACATAAAGGTGGCCTTGCAATGAACCTAAGTGATTACAGGTCTATCAGGCCTAAGAAACTTATCTGCAAAGTCATGGAGCATGTTGTAACTAACCTAAATCTTCACTAACAGATACACAAAACATGGGCTGGTGTTAGCATTATAAGGGCCTCATGAAATGTCAATTTGGGGGAACCCTACACACTTCCAAGTCTAAGTATTACACTTTCACTGCCACCCTTCCTAAACAACCATTTTGCTCATGCTGCAAAACTTTAGGTGTAGTATGCACCAACTGACCTGTAGCTGCAATGCCTGTACATTATAACAGGCCTTTGGACCACATTATGTTTGCCAATCTCACAAAAGAACATTTACATTTACTGCTATTTAGATACAACAATGATACATTTCAACAACTCTATGTACAGGTCTGGACTTAGATGAAATGGTGCGTTAGGCCTAGTGTTTCAGCCCCCCCCCAAACACATACACACACACACACCCACACACACACACACACACACACACACACACACACACACACACACACACACACACACACATATCTTCTAGTTCTCTTCTCTGTTTCCCCCATCGTGGGTTCCCCATACCATGCACATTACTTTTTTCTTCCTTTTCTCACACTTTGCTATACTCTTCAGCTTTTTCAATAAGAGATAACTTTCTATATTCTCTGAACTGCATTTTAAACTTTTTTTTCTCTTTACACAACCTTTTCATCTAATGATGGCTTGAACAGAAATTAAGGAAATAAATTCACTTTTGCTGTTCAGTTTTAATTTTCCTTCCATCCTTTCAACACAACTTTCCTGATCCAGACAGCACAGTAATAACTTAATTAAGCCAGGCCCCAAGAAGCCACATGGTTACCGATGCTCTGGGATGCATTCTAGAACCTTCTCCCAGCCTTTTAGTTTATTTGTGGCCTAAACAAAAATCATGAGCAAGAAAATAATTCAGTCTTATTTTTTTTCTTTCAAGGAAGACATAAGTCGTACCCACGGCTTAATGATCAAAGCTGAAAAAATAGTAGCTTACAATAAACTAACAAGTCAGCTGTCGCTGGGGATACACAGGTCCTACCTTGGGATAGTTCCTGCCTCCCCACCCCACTCCCAAAAAAAAAAAAAAAAAAAAAAAAAGACAGTCTCTGCCTATGCATCCTTTTGGTGTTAGATTGGGATAAAAGCAAAGGTTCAAATTGCCACAGTATTTCAAGTGACTACTTACATACATATACATAGCATCCCTCTCCACTCCTCACCCCTAACCATCCAAGGCGGTCACTTGTGTACATGCCTGATGTGTGATTGTGAGGAAAGTGAAAATAAAAATAATGATTACAGTAATGTATTTTACATTGTTGTTCGTAGACAGTTCACTATCCCTAGAAAAGGTATAGCAACCTTGTTTGTACTATACACCTCTGAGGTCTGTGAGAAAAGTAAAAGAAACAATGCTGTCACTGTCGTTGGCCCAAACACAAGCTATAATGACCTCCTGTGCAGACCTCTAACTTTGACTGTGATAATAATTAAATAAGTAATAACTACACCATCCCCAGCCCCTATATAACCTACAGCAACTTTCTGTATGCACATATCTGAGCAGGGCTGGTTTTAAAATGGGTGTGGCTGAGAGAAGAGGCCATTCTCAGCTTTATCCTAACAGGATCAAAACACATCCCTGTTCAGATTAAAGAGCATAATTACAAAATTAATAATTTTTTTTCTAATGTTTTTCCTAACCAGCAACAGCTTTGTGGGGTCCTCAGTCAAGGATGATTAAGGGAGCCTCCTGAATCCATTTGTACAGTCTGGGGAGTGGGGACCACCAGACTTCTAGAAGACGTAAGTGTCTGAATGCTTGTTAGCTGTATTTATTACTAATACCCAGAGGGGAGCTTTGAGCAGCCTATCTGTCCCTGGAGGAGTGGTTCCAGCTCAGACGTTAGTAGTTTATTGGCCATTTTGAGCTAATTTCTATCTCTTTCATTTCCCTGCTATAAAAAAATGTGTTTGAGCAGTTTTCCGCGCTGGGCAGCACCAGTTAGCTAGAGTAAAATTATTCCTGGCTCCACTAAGTCTTCTCTTCAGTTTTTCCCTTGAAACTAGTCTAACTCTTAGCCTAAGCACTCAAACAGCATCCTATAGCCCAGCACTTGCTCAGACCTAATAGCAAGCACTAATATACCCTGACACTTGATTGCCCAGCAGGGCAAGGCTCTTTATTCACCCCTCACCAACCAAGTGACTAAGCAGCTCACCCTAATATTCAGGCATGACCAAAGGGCAGGTTCAGGTGTACTCTCCAGTCCAGCTGGTGAATCTGAGTATCCTGAGGCAATGTTACAACTGCCTCATGTACACAGACAACCCTCTTCTCCTACCACAAAACACTAACATATGCAAAAGATGCAATTATATAGCCAAACTGGAGGCTAAGCTCTCCCCTCCCAAGACTGGAACAGACAGTCAAGAGGAGAAGGTTAACACTTGCACCACACCTCCAGCCAAACATAGACCTACTAAACCAGCACTGGCAAAAAATATGCATAAATACACAAAATCATACTTGGAGGATCTAAATAAAAACCTGCAAAAGCATCAGAGACCTGCAAAGCAGACACTCAAACAATCTGCACCTCCCATCACAAACCAGACAACACATAAAACAAAAAAATCAGTGTGCCGCACAATCACAGCCATTAAGGCAAAATAACATACTTAACACACTACTAACAGGTGACTCTATAGTCAGGCACACTGACATCCCAGTCACTAGGCTGGACAAGGGGAAGGTTACTGTTAGCTGCCTGTCGGGAGCCAGAATCCACCACATAAGACAAGCACTCAGGTCACACCAGAACAAGTACAAATATGACTCTGTCATTGTTCATGTTGGTGTGAATGACCTGAGATGTACCTCCCTGGACTACATGAAAAGAGACATGGAAGAGCTCTCTGATCATGTAGCCCAGGTGGGTATGACCCTGAGCCTGAGTAGCATCCTGCCCTCACCAAGAATGATGCCTCAGTATAAAGAAAAAAATGATCAATTTCAACAATTGGCTAAGCATCTGGTGTCATTCAAAGGGGATCCAGTGTCTCTCAGCCTGGGACAACATGATCGACAAGTCATGTTGTTCGCAAGAGATGGCTTGCACTTGTCACCGCTAGGCTTTTGAATACTGGCTAAGGCTCTTGCTGCCCCCATAGTTCCTTTTTTAGGCAAGGCTCAAAAGTCAAACCCACCTCCTTAAACAGCACAATTAAGAAAAAACTGAGGGTTATGGTACTCAGTGCCAGGAGTTTAAATCTCAAAATGCATGCACTCGAAGCACTCCTCAGTATGGAGAACATCAACATCTGTGCAGTAACTGAAACCTGGTTCAAGGCTCCAGAGAGCACTCCAGCACTACTGGGCTACAACTCATACCACACGTTTTGGCCACAGAACACGGACCAAAACACAAAAGGAGGGGGTGTATCCATATTCATCAAGGATACCTACACCTCCAGGTTAGAGGCGCAGCATGATACCTCTGAGATCATCCATGTGCAACTAACATCGGGCAAATCTGCAATCCAAATTGTGGTATGCTGCAGATCACCCTCAATGACCCAGGACCACCACTCCACCTTTCTGGAGACACTGTAAAACATGAAGGTCTTACCGAACACCTTGATATTTGGTGATTTCAATTACCCTACCGTTAACTGGGAAAAGAGTACAAACTCCCAGGCCCAGCGCTTCCTGGAATTCATCAAGTCAAATGCCCTGGATCAGCTGGTAAACTCCCCTACCAGAGATGAAAATATATTGGACCTAGTCATCACCAACATGGGTGACAGGTGTTCCACACCGGAGGTCAACCCGTCACTGGTTACATCAGACCATAAACTAATCACTCTGGATGTTCCCATCTCACCACCACCCCCAACTAAGGAACCCACAGTAAAAATCTTTTCTAAAGCAAACTTCACCTTACTTAAGACAGAGGCGATAAGTTTCACATCCCCCACGCTAAAGGATAATGCTGCCCAAAATGCAGAAACCTTTACAAATGCACTCTATGAGCACCTACAAGGATGCATGGATTGTGCCATCCCTAGCAAAACCAAGAATCACTCCTCTAAGAGAAGGAAACCAGTCTGGTGGACCCCTGCCATAAACAAGCTATACAATAGAAGGAGGAAACTAGTTCAGAAAAAAAGCAAATCCCACGAAGGAAAGACATCCCCGATCAGTATCAGTAAGAAACTAAGGTCCCTCATAAAATCATCCAAGGCTAGTTTCAAAAGAAAAATAGCCAAGGATTCCAACGATAACCACAAAGCCTTCTTTAGCTATGTTAAGAATCTACGTGGCAACTCACAGATATGCACTGAGCTAGTGCAAAATAGCACAAAATATACTGAACCTACTGATATTGCCAACATCCTAGCAGATATAGATTCAGTGCAAACTTCACCCCCCTCTCACCCCCAAAATGGTCCACAACAATATCGGAAAAGTGTAGTGTCCCAGGAATCACAGATGCACAGGTGAAAACAGCCCTTCCAAAAGCCAAAAACACAGCATCAATGGGGCCAGATGGTGTCCCAGGCTGCATCTTGCATGAGCTACAGAATGAACTAACCCCCCACCTAAACACGCTGTTCAGCCTCAGCCTCTCCACAGGCTATGTGCCTATAGAATGGCGTGCAGCAATGGTTATTCTGCTCCACAAAGGAGGGGCCTCAACTGACTCTGGTAACTATCACCCCATAAGCCTGACTAGCCTGGTCTGCAAGGCTATGGAGCACATCATCATGGAACCCATTAACAAAGACATTGGGAACCTCCAAACACTTGACCTGACCCATTTCGGCCTTGTTAAGGGCAGATCATGCCTACTAAACCTGGTTGACTTCTTTAAGACAGTCACCAAGGCCATAGATGAGGGAAAGATGGTTCACACAGCCTACTTTGACCTCGCCAAGGCTTTCGACACCATTCCTCACTTGGGTATTACAGAAAAACTCACCAGCCTGAACATAAACCCCTACGTTACCAGATGGGTTTCAATTGGCTTACAGACAAAATTCACACGGTAAGAATAGCGGGCTCCAGGTCCGGCTCTAAACCAATCACAAGTGGTATCCCACAAGGCTCGGTCCTGTGACCCCTACTGTTTGGTATATACTTCTCAAAAATACAGGAAAGCACAGGAGGACTATGGCTAACCAAGTTCGCCGATGATTGCAAACTGGGAGCCATAATTGACTCTCCAGCTGACAAGGACATCCTCCAAAAGGGCCTTACTGAGATGGACACCTGGTGTCAAAGTTATGGCCTCAAGCTAAATGCCAAAAAATGCATAGTTATCCTGTTTGGAAAAAACAAAACACCCACAAATTACCACATAGGTGGCAGCTCCCTTAATACAGAAGAGGTAATAAGAGATCTGGGGACCCAGGTAGATAGTAATCTCCCCTTTGACAATCATATTGCCGAAGTATTTAGGAAATCCTTCTATGTGGCCCATCTAATTACTAAAGGTTTGCATCTAGAAATAAAGAGGTTATAGTGCCCCTCGACTCGTCACTCATCAGACCCATCATAGAGTGCAATGCCCCATTTGGGATGTACCTCACAAGACACTTCCAACAGCTGGAAAGACCACAAAAGTACCTCAACAAGAGGATTACTGGCCTCAAACATATGTCCTATGTAGCCTGACTGAAAAAACTCCGGCTGTACTCAGTGGCATATCGCTTACTAAGAGGTGATCTCTGCCTGACTTACAAAGCCATGTCCAACTCAGAATTGATGGACATGCTCCACCTAAAGAAGTCCAAGTCACTGTGAGCCACACGCTCTAGTGAGCTAAACCTCACCACAACAATAAATAGAACATGCTGGAGGGATAGATTCCTGTCACAGAGACTCCCCATGCTTTGTAACAAAATTCCTAACTACATTAGGCAGAGCCCCTCACTAACACCCTTCAAGAGAAACCTTGACGAGTGGATGGGTAACAGAAAATACACCCCTGGGATCACTTCATTGGCTCTGCTTGACAGAGGCTCAGTTAATTAATCAATGGGGAGGCGAAAGATGACACTCTCTGGCTAGGCTTATAAATGCCCTCGGACAGATAGCCTAGTACCTACGTATGAACCTATGAACCTATTATTACTGAGTGCGTGCACAGATAAAAGTCTGTGATATTTTTTTACACACACACACACGCACACACACACACACACACACACACACACACACACAAGCCATAGCAATATTAGTTTTGTATGTATTTCAGCAAATAACAATACATTATGCAACAGTGGTGCTGCCATATCAGATCCGGGATTGATGTGTAGCAGCTGTCAGACAACAGCAGGGGTAAATCACTTTTCTATACCTCATTGAGGAGTAATGCATACCTGTCACTGTCCCCGATTTCACAGACATTCCCTGACTTTGCTCATACTTTTGCTCTGTCCTTCATAAAAAAGTGATTTGCTGATAAATCATTCAGGATGATAGGATTAAAAACAGTCAATAAATTCAGACATCAGAGTTTCTTATTGTCTAAAAAATGCATGTTGATGCAAAAGGTGTTATTCTATTAACTTTTCTTAAGTGAAGTAGAGTAGTGTTTCAAATGTGCTCCTGATTGTGAGCCTTTGTTCTGATATCATTGCACAGCACAGTGGTGCAGTGGTTTGCATTGTCACCTCAAAGTAATAGGTTCTCCAGTTTGATTGTCAGCTGGTGTGCCTTCTGTGTGGAGTCTGCATGTCCTACCCTGTGTTCGTGTGGGTTTCCTCTGTGTACTCTGATTTCCTCCCATGTTACAAAGACATGCATCTGGAGCATTTTTCCCTGGGCCTCTGCTGAAAAGTGGCTCATTCCAAGTCAGGCTTTCCTAGGTTCAGATTGGTACTAGACTAACTGCCCTTGTGAGCCATTTTAAGCCTAGCCAATTATCCCTTGTGAGACTCAAAGCCTGTACCTTGTGTTTGTAAGGTAAACACCTTAACCATTAGGCCACCCTCCCAATTCTGGTAATTCTAGTAAACAAATGTTAAAAAATAAATAAATAATTTTTGGCATTGCACTGAATTCTTCAGGCAAGAAGTTGATAGTTATAGCATCTGGTTTTCTGACAGTATTTATAAAATTCCCTGAAAGAGAAAACCATCCATGAAAATTGGAAACATCAGTTCTTTTTAAAATCCAAAGTTTGCACTGAGATCAGTCACTCTGGGCTGCTGATCTCTCTAGTGTTTACATTGTTTGTGTTCATTATCAGCTTTACCCTAACAGGGCTATATCACAGCCCTGTTCATGTTAAACAACATAATCAGAAAATGCATATTTTTCCTTCATTTTCCATAACCAGCATCAGTTTTTATGGGTTTCCCACACAGTCAAGGATGATTAAGCCCCCCACCACCACCACCACCACATCCACAGGTATTGCTGATACTTAAAGCTGGCTATTTTGTTAGTTTTAGAAAGAATATCCATCAGCAGGGTTTAAATAAGCCAGGGGCACTATGCCAATGGTAAAATATTTAATGGAATTGTGAAACCTGTTACTTGACAAAACACTGTTACTATAACAACAGATATCTTTCGATTTTAAAGGAGATATAAATGAGTTACTACCCACCTCGTATGTTAAGTACACAAGACTGTTGCACAAGCTTTTGTTGGTTTGACAGACATGTTACAAAATATGAAGATGAGATAACATGCTGTGGTTGGGGGCTTCCAGCAACTGCAGGGTTCAGTTGTACTAAAGGTGGTTATGGCAGGGGCAGGTTTATAACCCTGTATCTCCCAAACCTCTGGAATAAACTTCTCTTGCATGATAAGTAGTGTGACTCACCATCTTCTTTAAAGCATGACCTGGAAGATTGGATGAATATTCTCAGATTTATTCTGAGACTGACCATCATGGACTTCCTGAAAAAATGAGGTGTTGTGTGAGGATGGGTACTGGCATAGTCTGAATAGTCATAATATTTAGTGGCCTTGGAATATTTTTGAAATCTATGAGAAAAAAGATATGAAATTACCAATTACTACACCTCCAGAAATCAGAGTGTTTCCAGGAACAAAACTTTCATTGCCATTGTTTCCTGACTATGGAACGCCCTAACAACAGGAATTAAAAACTGTACCTCCTTACCAGACTGCAAAACTAGCCATCAACCCTACTAAACACACCTAGGCAGCCTGTTATATCAACTTAATAGGGTACAATGTTCTGTGCCAAGCACTAGCATGACAACCAATATACTATAAAACAACCTTATAATGAAATCAGGCATGGCAAACTATGGAAAGTCTGAAATCAGGCATGGCAAACTATGGAAAGTCTGAAATGGCTTGGCAGTATACATTTATTATGGTAATAATTTCCTGCTCACTCTACTGACACTTATTACACACAGCTATACTTCAAATCATAGACTCACGCTGCTGTATATTAACTGCTGTTCCCATATCAGAAATCCAGATCTTTGTTGTTTTTATATAATATCCCTTAATGTGATGTTGCCTTTGCATTTACTGCATTTGTTGATGCAGTACATTAACAGTGAACCATCTACATCATTAGATTCAGGCTGTTATGTTCTGTGACAGTATGTTACTCAGATATATTTCTCATCTGTTATGTCCACAGTATATATTTCTACTCTTCCGTGTCCAGAAAAACACCAGCACAGGAGCCCAAAGGTGAGATTTGCAGAAGATTCTTTTATTCCATATACAACATACATTCTGGTACCTCCAAGAAGGCGAATTGCAGAGGTACCAGAACGTATGTTGTATATGGAATAAAGGAATCTTCTGCAAATCTCACCTTTGGGCTCCTGTGCTGGTGTTTTTCTGGATTGTGGCTTTTGTTACTGTGCTTGTTTTTTCTACTCTTCCGTGTCCTCAGGTGCTCCCTGTCCCATATTATACTGTATTATAGTGTCCTTTTACTGTATCAAACTTTGGCTGTAGTGAACACTGATTGCATTAATTGTAAACCATGCAAAAATGCTATGTCTGAATTCCAACATAAAATGTTTGATCTGCATATCTGCAGTAAGATAACAGCCCCTATCTTCCTTGTTTATAGGTTCATAGGTAGGTACTAGGCTATTGGCCCTAGCGCCTATACAATCCTAGCCAAAAAGGTACCTTGGCCTTCACCACCCAAGAAAATTATTTTCCTGTGCCCCTGTCAAGCAGACCCACAGAAGTGATCCATGAGGTGAATTTCCTATTAACCTTCCAATCATCAAGATTTTTCTTGAAGAGTGCTAATGAGGAGCTGTGTTTGACATAGTTAGGTAGTCTGTTCCTGAGTATAGGAAGTCTCTGGGACAGGAATCTATCCCTCCAGCATGTTCTGTTTATTGTGGTGACAAGGTTTAGGTCCCTAGAGCATGTAGCTCGGAGGGATTGGGATTTCTTTAAGTGGAGCATGTCCAACAGCTCTGGGTTTGACGTAGCTTTGTATGTTAGGCAGAGATCACCTCTGAGTAGGCAATATGTGACGGAGTAAAGCTGGAGTTTTTTGAGTCAGTCTGCGTAAGGCATCTGTTTGAGGCCAGTAATCCTCTTTGTGAGGTATTTTTGTGGCCTTTCCAATTGTTGTAGATGTCTTGTGAGGTACATACCAAAAGGGGCATTGTACTCTATAATGGGTCTAATGAGTGATGAGCAGAGGGGAACAATGACCTCTTTTTTTCTGGATGAGAGGGGTGCCATGTAGAAGGCTTTCTTGACCACTGTGGCGATGTGATTATCAAAGGAGAGACTACTGTCCACCTGTGAGCCAAGGTCTCTTATCACACTTTCAGTGTTAAGTAGACTACCGCCTATGTGGTAGTTCATGGGTACAGAGTTTTTACCAAAGGCGATGACAATGCACTTTTTGACATTGAGCTTGAGACCATGGCTTTGACATCAGCCATCTGTCTCAGTGAGGCCCTTTGGTAGGATGTCCACATTGTTAGGAGTTTTTATTATGGCTCCTAGTTTGCAGTCATCTACAAATTTAGTTAGCCAAACACCTTCTGTATTAGCCTGTACTTCAGAGAAGTAGATACCAAACAGGAGAGGACCCAGGACTGAACCCTGTGGTACTCCACTTGTCACTGGTCTGAAGTCTGATTTGGAGTCTGCTACTTTCACAGTGTGGGTTCTGTCAGTAAGCCAGTTGGCAGCCCATCTTGTGACATAGGGATTTATACCTAGTTTAGTGAGTTTATCTATAATATCAGAGTGGGGGATGGTGTCGAACACCTTGGCGAGATCTAGATAGGCTGTGTGAACCACATTACCCTCATCTATGACTTTGGTGACTACTTCAAAGAAGTCTATCAGGTTTAGGAGACATGATATGCCTTTTACACACCCGAACTGTGTGGGGTCCAGAGTCTGGAGATCTCCAATGTCTTTGTTTATGAGTTCCATGATGATACGTTCCATGGCCTTGCAGACCAGTCTCATCAGGCTAATGGGGCGGTAATTCCCGAGGTCTGTTGTGGCCCCCCCTTTGTGGAGTGGGATAACCGTGGCGGTGCGCGATTCAGTGGTCACAAAGCCTGAGGTGAGGCTATGATTGAACATGGTACTTAGGTGGGGTGCCAGTTCATTCTGTAGTTCATGTAGAAGGCAGCCTGGGATGTTGTCAGGTCCCATGGATGCTGTGTTCTTGGCTTTGAAGGGTGAGGTTTTTACCCATGCAGCCGTGATTACAGGAACTTTGCATTATTCCTGTATAAAGATGGGCACTTTAGGGAGTGAGAGGGGGGTAAAGTTAGCACTGAACCTATCTGCCAGGATGTTGGCAATATCAGTTGGTTCTGTATATTTAGTGTCATTGTGCTGTAACTCAGAGCAGATCTGAGTGTTGCCATTGAGATTCGTGACATAGCTATAGAATACTTTGTGGTTGTCTTTAGAATTAGTGGCGATTTTGTTTTCATAACTAGCTTTGGAGGATTTTATGAGGGATCTCAGCTTCTTACTGAGGTTGACCAGGGAGCTCCTCCAATCGCGGGATTTTACTCTTTTTTGCAACAGTTTCTTTCTTTTGTTGTAGAGTTTGTTTATGGCAGAAGACCACCAGATTGGCTTCCTTTTTTTGGAGGATAGCATCTTGGTTCTGTTAGGGATAGTTGATCCATGCACTCGTGTAAGTGCTTATATAGTACATTTGTGTAGGATTCAGCAGTCGTACATCTATTGTCCGACTGCATGGGTGTCGTGAAGTTTGCCACTTCTGTCTTAAGAAGCGTGAAGTTGGCTTTGGAGAAATTTTTTACAGTTGTTTTCCTAATGGGGGTGGGAGCGGGATGTGGATATCTATGGTGATTAGCTTGTGGTCGGATCTGACCAACGAGAAGCTGACCTCTGGTGTGGAACACCGGTCACCCATGTTGGTAATGACCAGGTCTAGGGTATTGCTGCCCCTGGTGGGGGTGTGGATAAGTTGATCCAAGGCATTGGAATTGATGATTTCCAGAAAATGTTGAGCAAAAGAGTTGGTACACGAGTAGTTTTCCCAGTTAATGGTAGGATAGTTCAAATCACCCATTATTAGAGTGTTGGGGTGTACCTTAATATTTTCCAGTGTATCAAGAAAAGAGGAGTGGGAATCCTGGGGCATGGTGGGGGGTCTGTAGCAAGCTACAATCTGGATTGCAGTTTTGCCCAGAGTTAGTTGAACTTGGATAATCTTGGATGCATTATGCTGATGAACTAGCTTGGATGTGTGGATATCCTTAATGAATATGGACACGCCTCCACCTTTAGTGTTTTGGTCTGGGTTTGGTGGCCGAAATGTGTGGTATGAATTATAGCCTGGTAATGCAGGGGTGCTCTCTGGAGCTTTGAACCAGGTCTCTGTCACTGTACAGATGTCAGTGTTCTCCATTTTAAGGAGTACCTCGAGTGAGTGCATTTTGAGGTTTAGACTTCTAGTATTGAGTAGCATTACCCTCGGATTTTGCTTGCTTGTACCTGTTATGGTGGTGAATTTGTCATTTGAACCTTGCCTAAAAAGGCACTATAGGGGTGGCAAGAGCCTTTGCCAGTATCCGGAATCTCAAGGGCGACAGGTGCAGGCCATCTCTGGCAAAGCAGCGTGGTCTGTCGATCATGTCATCCCAGGCAGACAGATACTGGATTCCCTTAGAATGACACCAGAAGCTTAGCCAATTGTTAAAGTCAATCATTTTGTCCTTGTACTGTGGTATCATTCTAGGTGATGACAGGATGCTACTCAGGGCTAGGGTCATACCTGCCTGGGCTACAAGATCGGAGAACTCCACCATGTCTCTTTTCATGTAGTCCAGGGAGGTATGTCTCAGGTCATTCACACCAACATGGACAATGACAGAGACATATTTGTACTTGTTGTGGAGTGACCTGAGTGCGTGTGTTATGTGGTAGATCCTGGCAGCTGACAGTAACTTTTTCCTTGTTTAGCCTGGTGAGTGGAACATCAGTGTGCCTGACTATAGTCACCTATGACTAGAGTGTTGGGTACGTTATGCCTTATGGGCTGTAGTTGAGTGGCACACTGAGTATGTGGGCTATGTGTCATTTGGTTTGTGTTGGGGGGTGGAGGTTGCTTGCATTTCTGCTTTGGAGGTCTCGGCTGTTTGGGCAGATTTTTACTGAGAGCCTCCGTGAATGTAGGTATGTGTTTTGTGCTTCTGTGTGTGTGTTTTGGTGGTGTAAGTTTTGAGGGTCTATGTGATGAGTGTGGTGCAGTGCAAGTGTTTACCTTCTCCTCTTGACTGTCTAGTCCAGTCTTCGGTGAAGAGAGCGTTGCTTTCAATTTGTCTATATAAGTGCATCTCTCACAGGTCGTAGTGTTGGGTGGTAGGAGGAGAGGGTTGTCTGTGTACATGAGGCACTTGCTGCATTGTCCCAAGATGCCCAGATTCATCAGGTAGACAGGAGAAAACACCGGGAGCTGACCTTTAGACATGTCTGAATAGGTGCTTATTTATTAAGTACTAAAAACTGTAAAAAGATTATACATCTAAGGAAGAAAGCCTGATTGTGAAGCATGTAAATAAATAAAATAAGTGTACCATATAGTAATAACAGTCTTCTATTTGCAGAAGATAAGGCAAAATTTAGATATTCTAGTAAAACCTGCTCATTCCACGTTTGCCTTTGTAATAACAAATATAAGGCATAGATTATTCTAGCCTTAGTTGCAGCTCATTATGGCTTATTGCTAAAACATCCTTAGACATGTGACCATTTAACCCAGAACCTTCCCTAACTCCTCTTTTTCTAATTAAAATGCATGTATAGTTCCTGGGTGAAATCTCAGATTTTTAACAGCTTCATTTATTAAAAACAATTACTCCTATGATAATGATCCTTTTCAAGAATGCAGTGACATTCCTTTTTTCAGCAGATATTATAATTAATGTAGTTCTGTCCTACAGCTGTGTAATGACCTCCATTTCATTTTTAGTGCATGCATAAAATGTCTGTGCTGTCTTCTCATGCAAAGAAGCATAACCATTATGCATTGACTAGCACACAATGTGAAATAGCAGCAGTTGTGGCAGAGAAAATAAAGGTTTAGAGTTGCACTGGTATTCCTGTTTGCCTAATTTATAACCAGGTTTATCAGAAATATATTTAACAGTCAACTTAAAAAAGAACATATAAAGTTCAAATAAAGCCTTAAATAACACTCCTATGGATAGGATGAAAAGGTGAACCTTTGTTGAGCAAAACCATTTTTTTAATTGGAAATGGATTGTAGGTTATTAAGCTAGAAACCTAAATTTTGTATTGTGGTAAGTAAAAATACAGTCTGGAAAGCATGAAGCAGGTTTGTAGCGCTGCTTGCAGACTGTATGCACTTTACTCGTGTTCTCCAACAGATACTGCCATCTCTCTTTCAATCTCCTTTTCACTCCCCTCTATCTTTTGTTAGATATCGACTGGCTTTGGTTCTTTTGGTTACTAGGCAGGGGTGCACACTGGTCATTCACCTCTAATCTGTCAGTTGGAATGGGACAATAAACATAGCACCACTGCTCAGGGTCTTATCTAAAAAGAAATTTCACAGGAAACATCTGACATATATTTTTATGCAAAGTCTAAGCAGAAATGCTAATCTGCATCAAGTAAAGTCTTCAAAACAGATGACTGGCACTCCTTGTTTCCAGTTTTATACTATTCAAAGACTTGCCCCACCTCACACTCCCACCTATCATTAAGAATGTTTCTGTATAGGCCAGCACAATGGCATAGAGGGATAAAGCTGTAACTACTGGCCAGGCAAGTGAACCAGGCATCTAAAGAGCTAGCAGCGAGGGATGGGCAAGTCCAAGCCATGGGGAGAGAGGATGGGGCACTAGGATGAGCTGATGGCTGGCTGGACGCATCAGAATGAACTGATAATTGGCTGGGGGGGGCAACAGGATGAGCTGATGGTTGGCTGGGGGCACCAGGATGAGGTGATGGTTGAATGGGTACACCAGGATGAGCTGATGGTTGATTGGAGGCACCAGAATGACCTGATGGTTAGCTGGGTGCAGCAGGATGACCTGATGGTTGGCTGGGTGCACCAGGATGACCTGATGGTTGGCTGAAGGCACCAGGATGAGCTGATGGTTGATTGGAGGCACCAGGATGACCTGATGGTTGGCTGGGTGCACCAGGATGACCTGATGGTTGACTGGGTGCACCAAGATGAGCTGATGGTTGGCTGGAGGCCCCAGGATGAGCTGATGGTTGACTGGAGGCACCAGGATGACCTGATGGTTGGCTGGGTGCACCAGGATGACCTGATGGTTGGCTGCAACAGAGGGGGAAATAAAGAATTTTTCTCTGTGAGGTACCACAGTACCAATAACTTTAAGATCTTTCAAAGCTGTTGGCTATGAAGGCTTTGTTATATCCATGCTTTTCAAAGTCTTCTGTGTTGTAATTTGAGTTAAAGTACTGACACAGCATCATGGTAATGTTGTCTATAGATTTTGGGGTCCTTACTGTCGAAGACAGGGACCTGCGTCACTGCAACAGTAAGGAATTGAAGGTGACTGATTACAGCTTGGTAGCACAGTGAAATATTTTTATTCATTTATTTATTTATGGGGGGGGGGGGCACAAGACCCTTTTCAGCCATGCCCTGGGCCCATTTGTGCAAAAGCAAAATATAGTTAAGTGAAATACAATAAGAATATATGATACAACAATGAAAAGCATATTTACAATGTGCAAAATGCAAACATGGTGATGAGCTAGGAAACAACAGTACATTTGCAGTATATCATACAACAGAGATTGACTATCACATTGTAATGAAAATGTTGGCTGTCTCAGGAATAACTATGTGATGAATGCTGAAGTTCATGATTGAGATTATCCGTTGTCTAGAAAACTTTTGCAGGCTGCTTCTTTGATGAAGTGTTATTTTGGTGCATTTTTAAAAGTAGTCAGAGTCTGTTGTCTCCTTACTTCAGATGGAGTGTGATTCCAGGCTGCAGGAATGACTGTTGTGTAAACTATTTATAGGAAAACTCCACCTTTTCTTACAGTTTAACTCAACCCTAAGGATGCTTTTCTCCCTAAAATATGGTTCCAGTATTGGATAGGTACCAGACGCCTGTTTGTACTTTATAAAAGTGTATTTCCTTGTCATAGGATCATAGGAGATTACTACACTATCAACCCAGAGGTAATTTTAAGTGGGTCTATTTTAGAAAACCGAATGTTTAGGTGATCGAATACCTAAACATCGATCTTCTAATATCGAACCGCAGTGTCGAACATTCCAGGGAAACACATCCCTCGGCCACCACACAAAAAACATTACTTTACATCTAAATTAAGTCCCCCAACGTGGGATGCAGTGTCCCCCACACCCCCCCCCTAACTAAATATACCAACTCTGAGATTGCTCAACAGTAGGGAAATAGCAAACTCTGGCGAACGGCAAAGGGAAATCTTTCCCTGCGTTAAATCGTCCATTCGCCATTTTTTGCATTCTATATTAGAAGATCAATGCTTAGGTGTTCGATCACCTAAACATTCGGTCTTCTAATATAGACCCATTTTAAGCCTAGCTGTTTCAATCCAATATAATATCACAGAGGTACTAGTCAGTACCCAAGGTTGCATTTAGTGATGACTGCCCATGTCCAGGAGGGCTATGGGTACTATCTCTGGTGAGAATTTACTGTGTCCCATCTACTTGTCCTGGTTCCTCATGAACAGTGTCATAGAGGTGTTCTATTTCACATGAATCGGTAGCCTGTTTCAAAGAAGTGGCAGTCTCTGGAAGATAAATCTGTCCCTCCAGCATGTCTTATTTAAGTTGCAGGCCATATTTAAGTCCCTGGAATGGGTAGCCCTAGACCCATTTAATTTACAGATATGCAGTTAGTTCATTAGGTTTGGGTCTTGGGTTGCTCTGGAGGCCAGGCATAAGTCTCCCCTAAGAAGTCTATATGATACAGAGTATAGTGACAGGGACTTTAGTTGGTCTGTGTAAGGCACATGCTGGAGGCCCTTGATCTTTTTTGTTAGAATCCTCTGAGGTCTCTCTAATTGCTGTAGGTGCTTAGTACAGTACATACCAAATGCAACATTATACTCAATTATGGACCAGGTAACTGTCGAGTATAGGGGGTTATAACTTCAAAGGAAAGGAAAACCCACCTACATTTTTTTAGCTTAACTTGTCACATACTTTGCAGAGAAATTTGTCTCCACCTGCATTAAATACCATAGACACTGAGAAATCTGTAGTTTACACTGTCAGGTACTGCTGTCAATCTTAGATAAACAATTAATCTTGTTGATGTCAGGAGCCCAGCAGGTGCTATGAAAAGGCAGAAAGCCATGGAACTGTTTTCCACTGCCTTTATTGCAGACAGAAGATGAACTTAAACCTCCCCTTTCATAACAAAACAAAGCAATTAGGTCAATCAGTGGTTTAAAGGCAGTTGTCACCTCTTCTGACAAATTTGCATAAGCAGCATCACAGTATTTAAATGCCAAGCTTTAAATGTTGGTTATTTATAGCAGTTTATATAAGAAGATAACTAAAATGTAGTATCAAATATTTCTGACATTTAGAGAAAAGGCAAAAAATATATATAAAAGTGTCAACAGAGTTACCATGTACCACAACCACACAGACAGGACAGAACTGTAGAAAGAGAGACAGCTGGCACCCCATCAACTAGGTGCACTGATACTGTTTATATGCTTTTTTATGACATTCTTCCAGAGGGGGATGCATATCTGGTACACAAATTCATGGTAAGAGACTCACACTGTTGAGTCAGTCCTTACAGCGTTAAAGTGCATGAGCATGTTCTAGTCCACAATGGACATGTGACCATTGACACCATCTATAATATACAGCTGAATTTACTTTAACATACGTTTGCTATGTACTCTTGCATTAAAAACATTCACAAAAGGAAATCAAAAGTACTTTAACTGTGCACAAATGCACGTTTGACTGTATCTGTGTGTGTGTGTGTGTGTGTGTGTGTGTGTGTGTGTGTGTGTGTGTGTGTGTTTCATGTCCTTTAAATAAAAACAAATAAAAATGGTAATTTTCTGTAACTTAATTTTGTGTAACTGTATGTGTGTGCATGCACATATACAAACACACACACATATACACACATATACACACACATATTTATGTAAATTTGGGTATGAGACACTCAGGTTTTTGAAGTTTCAAGATTTTAACAGCAGAGTGGAACAGGAAATGTCTGTGTGTGTGTGTGTGTGTGTGTGTGTGTGTGTGTGTGTGTGTGTGTGTGTGTGTGTGTGTGTGTGTGTGTGTTTGTGTGCCTAAAATATGTATGTAGCATGCATAATACTATATGTTGGATACAGGCTGCAGTACTGTGTGAATACATCAAGAGAAAACTATGCAATAGATATTCTTGTAAGTAGTCATACATGCACTGACATATAGATGTGCATGTGTGTGTGTGTGTGTGTGTGTGTGTGTGTGTGTGTGTGTGTGTGTGTGTGTGTGTGTGTGTGTGTGTGTGTGTAAATAAAAGCCAAAAAATTGAAGATCCTGGCCACTAAGGGTAGGTACTGAAACATGTAGAAAATAACATAAAAACAAAGTACCAAAACCACCACAGCCATAGGCATAAAATAAAACAACTTAATAAAAATAAACAAACATAAATGATAAGCGCTTTCAGGTAAACACCATTTATCAAGTCTAATTATCAAAAAGCCATATCATTCTTTAAAAAGCATCTCCAAACTAATTGAAATGCATAATGCAAATGGAACTTATCAATTATAAAAATGTCATTGGTTAGACAAACTAGATGCAACTTATCACATTATTAGAAAGCAACACATTATTTCATCTTCATTTGTCAAAAGATTGTGTTACCAACCAATGACAAACATAAAAATGCTGAGAAATGATTCATACTATTTAAATCCATAGAGACCAAACTACTGATGAAAAATAATCTACTACTATAGATCATCAAAGCTATGTCTGTTTAATAAATCAGAGATAAAAAGGTCCAGATAATGCAATGTCGTTACTATGGCACAGCCATGACCATATCTGGTATTACATTTGATATTACCTCATAACATTCGATGTTCTCAAGTATAATTTCAGTGTTCTAAAACCAGTTATATTTATTAAGAACATCCTATATCATTACCATAAAAAATATAACAAAATATGTTTTATGTTATAGTTTGTCTAACCAATAACATGTTTATATTATATAATAATCATTAATAATTAATAAATTATTATTGATTATTATAATTAGACTTGATAATGTGTTTTTACCTGAAAGCACTCATCATTTATGTTTGTTTATTTTTAGCAAGTGTTTTGTTTTATGTCCACTGCAGTGGTAATTTTGGTACTTTGTTTTTACGTTATTCTATATGTGTGCATATATATATATATATATATATATATATATATATATATATATATATATATATATATAAATATCGAATTTCAAAATCTCAAGACTATATAGCCGAAACCCCGAAATGCTGAAAGACCAGAAGCACGAAAATCAAAATCCCGAATCCCGAATGTACAATACACAAACATCACACATATATATATATATATATATATATATATATATATATATATATATATATATATATATATATACACACAACTTCCCCCCACAATTAAACATATTATCCTACATTACAGAAAATCAGGGGGGTAAGCACCTCTGCACCCCCCCACAACCCCCCTACTTAAATATACTAACTCCGAGATCGCACAAACAGACACACAAGGGAAACTCACACCCACACATTTTAGTGTCCCTCACACACACACATCACAGTCACAACACACACTGACACACACTAAAGCCCCTAACCAACACACTTACATATGGATACTTATGTGAATTTCCACCTATCCATCAACAAACCGTAACTCCAGAAGCGCTAGTTCAATATCTCAGAACATCGGGATTTTGAATTTCACGCTTCTGGTCTTTCGGTATTTAGGGGTTTCGTCTATATAGTCTCAAGATTTTGGAATTCGATATTCCAACATTTTGAGCTTATGTAAAGATCCCATATGTATATATATATATATATATATATATATATATATATATATAGATAGATAGATAGATATATATATATTTATTTGGGTCTACTACAAAGACCGAACTATCACTTAACTGAAACTCAAAACACCAGGACCAAAAAAAAAATGTTAAAATCCTGAAACATCAGAAACCCGACTGTCACATACCCAAATTTACAAAACAACGACTGACCTCAAATACAAAACACTGTAGAAACTGCAGACACAGTTCCTACATATATTACCTTACAATGTTAAGTTTTCCCACTACAAACCAAAAAAGTTTAAAAACGTAGAGGACAACTTACAGAAAATGCAAATACTACACTAATCATCAACACTGTAGCAACAGTAAACTACCCTTATAAAACCCAGCCAATGTACCTAACCACAACCACACCCAGCCCACCAACCAATAATATCAGCAATTCCAAAACATCCCACTGAATATTCATGACGACAACTATATATTCATTAAAAAACAGAAACAAAACAAAAAATCGTAAAATAGATCAACTTTACATTTTTGCAGGGAGGCTGCACCCCCCCCTACACCCCACCATGGGGCTCAGAGATCACACTACAGTGTGGAAATGAGCAGATTTCCTGTTCCACTCAGCTTGGAGTGTTGGCTTTTTACATGTTCAGTCATATGCATGTTGTTAAAGTGAAGTTTAAGTTAACTGAAACTTTGACTTTTTCATCTCGGCGGTTTGAAAGTCTGTCTACTGACATTTTGGTAATGCCAAGTAAACTCATATAAACATATATGTGTATGAGCGCTACAGAATCCTGAAAGCCCAAAATCCTGAAAACCAAAATCCTGAGACCAAAATCTCAAAAGTTTAAAATACTGAAAACTCAAAATACTGAAAACACACAGGATACCAACACTTACTATATTCCAGCGCAAGTACATACAGAAACATATTACCCTTCAACTATACACAGGGGGGCACCCCCCTGCACACCCTATGTGGGGAGGCTACGCCCCCCGCACCCCCTGCTACTTAAATATATCAACTCTGAAATTGCACTTCACTACACTAAATGCAGTCTTGGAGTTGAGTAATATGGTTTGTCTTCACCCCCACTACTTATATATACTAACTCAGAGGTCACACTAAAAAGACAAAGACACTAAACCCACCACTACACATTCTACATTCATACAAACACACATCACATACGTACAAACACCATCATTCTCAACACTTACACACTCACACTCTTACCTGCATACCTTAACCTACAACTACAACTTCCCAACACACTAACATACTCTAAAATCCCTACCCAAAACCCTTAACATAAAAGCACTTACCTGAATCTCCAGCTATCCATTAACACAGTGAACCACCACAACCACTGATTCAACATTTCCGGATTCCGTTATGTGGACTTTTGTGCAACTGGGCTTTTGATATTTTAGTCTCGAGATACTGAAATTTGAGATTTCAGTATTTTGAGAATGTGCACCCATGTATGTATACACACACACACACACACACACACACACACACACACACATATATATATATATATATATATATATATATATATATATATATATATATATATATGTAGATATAGGTATACAGATATACAGATGCACAGAAATATATACACACACCGATGAGGAGTGTGCATGCATGTGTGCATTATATAACTGTCATCATCTTAATCAACCTCCTTTTTTCTACCTTCTACATGTCCCAAATCCTTTTCACCATGCTAGTTATTGTGTTCCACTGTAATGGTTGTTCCATTCCACAATTTGTAGGTTTATTGTGTTTTCATACTATTTATGACATCAGATATGTTGAAAATATAATTATCAGCTACTTTTTCTTTTGTGAAAGCATAAGACATTTGCTTGGTGATTCCTAGTCAATTAGAGAACAGTAACATGTTACACCGCTATGAGTTTCACAGTATGGCTGTATAAACTTTATTATTTATAACAAAGTTAACATGGTATAATTAAACATTGTTAAGGAATGCATTCTAGTAAATGTTTAATGGTTTATTTATTCATTGTCACACATTAGCTATGTGTTGTACATGCAATCTTTCTCAAATATCTTTGTGACTGTATTTTTTTTTTCATTGCCTTGCTAAGTCCACTCATTTCTTGTTATTATCTTTGTCATTGTAACCCAGATCATGGCTGAAAAGGGTCCTGGGACAAGTTCACTTTCCTGGTTAACAAACTATAAACAAATTCAAAAAAGAAAAAAAAAGGTTAGGACAGCAATAATTATGGAACTGGTAAAGCCCTATTTAAATCTCCATCAGTCTTGAGAGAGAAAACAATTGTCTGTGAAGGCATTGAGTAGTGGCAGACAGACTTATTTTGAAGTCCTTCCCAGGAGCAGCTGTCAGTTGCACTTGGTACAGCAAGGATCATTTACTGCAGTGAGAGTTTTCACACCTCAGGATTGAGAGTGTGGGGGAAGATCTGTCATTTCGTTTAGTACTACAAAATAATCCATTTACAAAAAAAAATGCTATTTACCTACTTCCTTTTGCTGGAAGAAGCTAACAGGTATTTATAGCATAGAACACGCTCTGGCAGGCACATAAATGAGGCTCAATTAAGGAAACATGGAAGCAGCTCTGTTACAGAAGGTGTGTTAGATGACAGTACTTCACACTCCTGCCATTCTATCTTAATGGCATGAGAAAACAACACCACTTCCTTATGTCTAGCATGACTCATATAAAGAGGAACTGAAATGTATTCTGGGAAGAAGGAATGAAAGCAAGAGAACAAGATCACATGATGAAGGCACGCCCCATCAGCTACCATGTTATGGGAAACACATCACAATTGTAAACAAAGCACTCGGACTGATTTTGAGGCTTTATAATAGCTCATTTTCCAAGAGCTCAGCAAAGCTTGGCATCCTAGCCTGTATTCCGGAAGAGCTTTAATTGTGTCCAGTGCCATCCAGGCAAAGCTGAGTACTTTTTATTGCTAAATTACACTCGCTTAAATTATTTTGGTCTTCCTCTCACTGTTACTACTCTAAGACTGTCTTGAAATTGCCTTCAGCAAAGAATTTCCAGCTAATTGTTTAATTGGTTTGTGGTAGCATTGCACTTATGGACTCTTTTAGTGTGTTTTTACATTAGGAGGATTGGGTTTATTCATCTTGTGGGAGGGGGTTAAGTGCCTGGTCTGTCTAAGTTGGGAAACACTCAAAAGGCTTGTAGTGCAGTCATTTTATTGGCCAGAGGGCTAATTATTCAGTTTCTGTGTTTTTGGTGCTACTATAAATTCAGAGTATTTGCCTGGAGGTGCTCACTGCACAGCAGATGTTAGCAGCACCATGTATAGTGCCAAACACTTAGAAAGAATTTTTTATTTATAGGCAGTCCATGGAACTGTACCCTGTAATATAGAACAAATATCTTGTGTGCCAACAAGCTTAGAGCACCTAGATGGGCATCGAGTGGCAATACCTACAGGTTGTGCAGAATTTATTACTGTGTAAACATTAACATTAGTAGAGTTTAATACTGTTTAGCATGATCAGCCCCAGTAAACCACTCTTATTAGTCTGTACCAACAAAGCACCCTTAATAGCCTTCTAACCCCAATTTGACACCCCCTTGTAGCTCACCAATCAAATTTCTGGACAGCATGGATATGTAGCTTCATAACTAAACTGTAGCCAGCTTGGTGGATATAAGCATCTTGAGACAATGTAGCAATTGTCTCATGTTTACCAACATCCACATAATCCTTCAAGAAAGAGACACAGTATGCCAGAGGTGTACTAACACAATGACATTGGAGGCTAAATTATTGCATATAAGCACACATCAGGTTGTCAAAACCATGTACACAATCCCTATCTCACATAGTACACAATACACATATAGACTAACATATGCTGAGACACTTAAACCCAATCTTTCTTAAAAATAAAGACTGCATAGATGGCCGTAGGCAAAGGTATGCCTCAGCAAGCATAAAACAACACATAACACCACATATATGGTCACTGTCAATGGATCCCCAAATACTAAGCCCCTAAGGCAAACAAACATACTTCCCAGGAGTCTTGTCACTGGGACTCTGTTGTGAGACATCCTGATGCCCCTCTAAGTAGGCTGAACAAGGAGAAGATAACGGTTAGCTCCAAAGACACGCATCTAGAATGTTTCTTCCCGGGCCTCCGCTGAAAATAGGCTCTGTCCTAATCGGACTATCCTGGTCAACAAATATTAAATAAATAAAGAATAAAGAATAAATTATCTGAAGCCAGGATTTGTCAACTTATGCATGCACTCATAGGTTCATAAGTTGGTACTAGGCTATTAACCCTAGAGCCTATACAAGCCTAGCCATAACAATTCCCTGGTTATTTCTTCCCACACTATTTACTTCCCTTGACCCATGTCTAGCAGGGTGACTGACGTGATCCCCAGGGTGAATTTTCTTTCTCCCATCCAATCATCAAGGTTCCTTTTGAAGAGGGCCAAAGAGGTGCTCTGCTTGACATGTATGGGCAGCCTATTCCAGAGTCTGGGGAGTCTCTGGGTCAGGAATCTATCCCTCCAGCATGTTTTGTTTATTGTGATGACAAGGTTTAGATCCCTGGATCGTGTGGCTCTGAGGGATTGGGCGTTCTTTAAGTGCAGCATGTCCAACAGCTCTGAGTTTGACATGGCCTTGTATGTGAAGCAGAGATCACCTCGGAGTAGACGATATGCGACAGAGTATAGCTGGAGTTTTTTAAGGTGGTCATTATAGGGCATCTGCTTTAGGCATGTGATTCTTTTAGTGAGGTATTTCTGCGGCCTTTCCAGTTGTTGCAGATGTCTTGAGAGGTACATACCAAATGGGGCATTGTATTCTATAATGGGTCTAATGAGGGATGAGTACAGTGGGACAATGACCTGGATAAAAAGCCCTTAGTGATGAGGTGTGCCACATAGAAGGATTTCCTGACTGTTGTGGCAATGTGGTTATTGAAGGTGAGACCACGGTCCACCTGTGTCCCTAAGTCTCTTATCACACTTTCGGTGTTTAATGTACTGCCACCTATGTGGTAATTCATGGGTACATGTTTTTCCCAAAGGAGATAACTATACATTTCTTGGCATTGAGCTTAATCCCATGGCTCTGACACCAAGCATATGTTTCTGTAAATCCCTTTTGTAGAGTATCCACATCATTTGGGGATTCAATAATGGCTCCCAGTTTGCAGTCATCTGCGAACTTTGTTAGCCAGATTCCCTTAGTGTTAGCCAGTACTTCAGAGAAGTAGATGCCAAACAAGAGCAGCCCCAGGACTTGAACCCTGAGGTACTCCACTTGTCACTTGTCTGGAGCTGGATTTGGAGTCAGCTACTTTTACACTGTGGGTTCTGTCAGTAAGCCAGTTGGCAACCCATCGAGTGATGTAGGGGTTAATGCCCAGCATAGTAAGTTTATCATTGATTCCAGAGTGGGGGATAGTGTCAAAGGCCTTGGTGAGGTCCATATAGGCTGTGTGGACTGCCTTACCCTAGTCCACAGCTCTGGAGACTGATTCGAAGAAGTCAATCAGGTTCAGGAGACAAGATCGGCCCTTCACAAACCCAAAGTGGGTGGAGTCCAGTGTTTTAAGGTTGCCACTGTCTTTGATTATAAGTTCCATGATAATATGTTCCATGGCCTTCCAGATCAGGCTCGTCAGACTGATGGGGCAGTAGTTCCCATGATCCAAGGTGGATCCCCCCTTGTGGAGTGGGATAACTGTAGCTGTGCACCACTCAGTGGGCACAAAGCCTGAGGTGAGGGTATGATTAAACATGACACTTAGGTGAGGTGCCAGTTCATTTTGTAGTTCATGTAGTACACAGCCTGGGATGTCATCTGGTCCCATGGATGCTGTATTCTTAGCTTTGGATAGTGCGTTTTTTACCTGTGTGGCTGTTATTACCGGAATTTGGCAATCTTCTGGTTTTGAGATGGGCCCTTTAGGGGGTGAGAGGGGGGTGAAGTTGGCACTGACTTGGTCTGCCAGGATATTGGCAATATCCTTGGGATCAGTATATTTAATGCCATTCTGTTGTAGCTCAGAGCAGATCTGAGCATTGCCATTTAGATTCTTGACATAGTTATAGAATGCCTTGTGGTTGTCTTTGGAATATTTGGCAATTTTATTTTCGTAACTAGATTTGGAGGATTTTATAAGGGATCTCAGCTTCTTACTGAGGCTGGTAAGGGAATTTTTTGCATCCTGGGATTTTCCTCTTTTCTGCAACAGTTTCTTCCTTCTGTTGTAAAGTTTGTTTATGGCAGGGGACCACCAGATTGGCTTCCTATTTTGGAGGAGAGCATCTTGGTTCTATTTGGGATGTCACGATTCATGCATGAGGGGATGTGCTTGTACAGTGCCTTAGTGTAGGATTCAGCAGTTGAACTTTCAATTCCCGTCTGCATGGGTGTCATGAAGTTTGTAACTTCTGACTTGAGTAGCATGAAGTTGGCTTTGGAGAAGTTTTTTATGGAGGTTTCCTTACTGGGGGGGGGTGGGATGTGAATGTTAAGGGTGATTAGCTTATTGTCTGACCTGACCAACAAGGGGATGACCATAGGGGGTCTATATTATAACATTGAAGTCTTACAACTTTGAATATTATAATATCAAACTAATTCAATCGAAACACCCAAAAACGGAATAGTCAGAATAGCGAATTTTTTCCCATGGAAAAAATTAGCTGTTCCGACAAACATACACACAACACAAGCACACCAAAATAAATAATCCACACACATATACTTCACAAAACCCTTCACTAAACCAGACATACACCACTAGCTATTCACTTACCTTAACCCAACCCTAAGCCTAAGTTCTCTAACTATCGCACACTCACCTTACCCGCTCTCTAACCCTAACCCTAACTCACCTACCCCACCCTAACCCTCATGTCCACACAATCGTGCACTTGCCTGACCCGTGCCCTAACCCTAACTCACCTAACCTGTGCCCAATCGCACACTCACCTTCATTCGCACACTTACCTTAACCCGGTCTGTAACCTTCGCTCCACAGTTGAGGAAATAGCGAAGCTGCAGAAATGGCCCATTGAATACTTTCCCTAGGAAAGTATTTGGTGTTCTGCAGCTTTGCTATTCCCAGTGTTTACTCTACTGGGTTCGATATTATAACATTCAAAGTTGTTAGACTTCGATGTTATAATATAGACCTACCATAGGTGTGAAGCATCGATTTCCCATGTTGGTAATGACAGGTCTAGGGTATTAGAGCCCCTGGTGGGACTATGGATAAGTTGATCAAGGGCATTGGAATTTATGAATTCCAAGAACCGTGGGCAAAGGTGTTGGTACATGAGTAGTTTTCCCAGCTAATGACAGGGTAGTTGAAATCACCCAGTATTAGGGTGTTTGGTTGTATATTAATATTTTCCAGTATGTTTAGAAAGGTGTAGTGAGAATCACTCAAGTCATTACACCACAGGTACCATTATGATTGAGACATACCCCCCCTGGTCTATATGAAGAGAGAGAGAAACATGATGATGCTCTCAGAATAATACTTTCAGGCTGGTATGAGCCTGGCGTTGAGAAACATATTACCATCAGTGAGGATGATGCCACAATATGAGAAAAAGATGACCGATTTTTAACAATTGGCTGTCTTTCTGGTGTTATTCTAAGAGGATGCAATATTTATCAGCTTTTGAGTTCATGGTTGCTTTGCCACGAATGGTCTGCACCTGTCCACTAGAGGCTTTTAAATACTGACTAAAACTTTTTCCACCCCATACTACCTTTTTTAGATAATGCCAACCTGACAAACCTACCAGTATTGCAAAATCACCTCAACTGAACTTCAATGTCTTATTGCTCAATGCCAGCAGCCAAAAAAAAAAAAAAAACTACACTCCCTCCAACCCTCCTCACACTCAAGAATGTAGACATCTGTGCAGTTACAGAGACATGATTTAAAGCATCAGAAAGTACAGTAGCCTGGCAGTGCAAGGTTTCAGTGCCTTCCACACTCTTAGACAACTAGCTGCACAGACAAGGGCTAAAGTTGGAGGTTTCCTAATATACTTCAGTAACAAGCATATCTCTAGTGTGGTCCAACAGGATGACATGATGGAGTTCCTCCATGTGAACACCACCACATGCAAAATCCCATAGCATATCCTAGCCAGCTGCAGGTTACCCTCCTTGTCCCAAACAATTTTCAGCGCTTACTTGGACCTACTGAAGACTGTTACCATCCAATCTAACATCCTACTCATGGGAGACTTTAATTACCCCTCTCTAGACTGGAAATCCTATACAACCTCAAATATATAGGCACAGAAACTAATGGACTTCATAAATACAACATCCTTGATGAAATAATGAATCTAGCCTCTACAGGCTTCAATATACTGGACCTAGTACTCACAAATATGGGAGAATACTGACCCCCCTCCCCAATGTCTTGTCCTCCTGGTAAGGTCCAACCATAAAACTGTCTTCTTGGAAATCACAGTCAGCTCCATAAACCCTGTAAAACCATTAAAAGTTAGAACTATTCCAAGGCAAACTATCATTTATGAAGTTATAGTTTGTCAAAATGTGATGCCCATCCAAACCCTTAGAACACAGCAGTCTGCACTGAATTGCTCCCAGAAACTCTTCACAGTCATGTCAATGGTTGCATAGAGGCTGCTGTACCTACCATAAGTAAGACAAAAACTAGCTGCAGATACAAATCATGCTAGTGGCATCCCAAATTAATCAGGATATGCAACAAAAAGAAAAAGATTACGGCAGAAATCAGGAAGGGCAATTCCCATAAGCATGAACATTTTCTTATCAAACTAAATAGGCACCTAAGAGGGTTAATTAGGTCAAACAAAGCCAACTTTGAGGGTAAGATAGCCTCCCAAGTGAAATATAATTATATGGATTTCTGTGATGTCAGGAAACTCAAGGACAGCACATAGCAATGTGGTGAACTCGTGGTTAATGGTGCCAAATTCATCAAGCCTGGTAATATAGCAAACCTGTAAACAGACAAAATTAATTTCCAACTTTACCCCCATTTCACCCCCAGCCATCCACCAAAAAATATCTTCAAACATAGCCCTCCAGCTATAACTAGGAAACATGTACTGGCTGCACTTGCTAAAGACAAGAACACAGCCTCAGTGGGCCCTGATAACATCCCAAACTGTCAGTGCAAGATATGACTTATCAGGACCCCTGGAGTCACTATTTAACTATAGTCTTAAAACAGGTTTTGTGCCATGAGAATGGAAGACTATGACAGTCATCCCCATTCATAAGGGAGAACCTTTAACATCATCATCACTTTCATCATCAACCCCCTTTTCTCAGTTTCTACATGGGTTTTTGGGTTTCACGTCAACTGTCACCATCTCCGTCTATTCAGTGTCACTCTCCTACCTTCTTCAGCACTCATGCCTAACTGTCACAGATCTTTTCTCACATGATCCAGTCACCTCTTTATTGGATGCCCTCATATCCCCTTGACTTCTTCATGTCTGTCCCAAAGTTTCTTCATCAGATTGTCTTTGGCTTTTCTGCAAATGTGCTCAAACCACTGTAATCTATTCTCTTTGACCTTTTCTGCAACTGGAGCTACTTTAGCTTCTGCTCTTACGTCCTCATTTCTTCAACTCTCCCACAGTGTGCATCCTACCGTCCATCTCAGGCACTTCATTTCTATCACCTCTAGATACCACCACTGCTTAACATTTATTTCCCAGGTTTTTGTACCATACAGTAGTACTGGTCACATCACTGTTTTGTAGACCTTACTTTTCAGCTTCTTTGGACTTCTTCTGTCTTACACTTCGCCTGACACTCTGTGCCAGTTGGATGCAGCCAATCTGATTCTAGCTTTAACCTCCTCATTAAGACTTCCCTTCTCCTCAACCACCCCTTCCAGATACTTGAAGCTGTTAACCTTAAACAGATCTTGGAGACTACAGATCTATTAGTCTAACTAGTCTTATTTACAAAGACATGGAAAGAATTATCATGGAAATTATCAACAATGACATAGGAGACCTTCAGATACTGGATCCATCCCAGTGTGGCTTTGTAAAAGGAAGGTTATGCTTACTGAACCTGGTGGATTTCATTAAAAAGGTCATTAAGGCAATGGATGAGGGGAAATGGAGCATACTGCCTACCTAGACCTGGATAAAGCATTTAATACAATATTCCACTCAGGCATAGTCAACAAACTTATGGGACTAGGCATAAACTCCTTTATAACAAGCTAGATAGCTAGCTGGGTCACAGATAGGACCCAAGAGGTTATTAAGGGTGAGGCTCCCTCTACAAAAAGGCAAGTTGCCAGTGGAGTCCCTCAGGGCTCTGTGCTGGGCCTGTTCCTCTTTGGCATCTACTTCTTGTAGGTCAAAGCCAATGTTAAATTTCTCTGGCTGACCACGTTTGCAGATGGTTGCAGTCACTGAATCCCTCCAAAATGAGAACACCCTTCAAGAAGGTCTAACACAGACAAATGCTTAGTGCCAAAGCAATGGCTTAAAATTCAATACGAAGAAATACATTGTAGTACCTTTTGGGAAGTTGGCCCCCCTTTGCATGTTTGTTATCAATGAAACACTCATAGGTTCATACATTAGTACTAGGCTAACTGCCCTTGTAAGCCTAGCCAATTAGACCATAGGAGAATCAAACCCTGCCATTATGCCAACCTCACAAAGCTGATTCACTAGTCAGGGATCTGAGAACTCATGCAGATAGTAACCTAGCCTTTGACTAACAGGTGTCTAAGGTAGTAAGAAAATCCTTCTATGTTGTTCAACTTATAAGTAAGGGCATGGCATCTAGGTCCAGAAAGGTTGTCATAACAATGCACTCAGCCCTCACCAGCCCCATCATAGAGTATATTGGGGGGATTGCCATAATGGTTAAAGGCTTAGCCTCACAGACACAAGGTTCAGGGCTTGATTTTCGCCCTTAAGAGAAATTGTCTAGGCTTAAAATGACCCATAACATCAGCTAACTTAGTACTTAACTATGAACCTATGAACCTATACCGGCCCCTTCAGTATGTACCTGACCAGACACATGCAGCAAATGGAATGTCCACAAAGATACCTTACAAAAAAAACAGGCAGTAAACACAACACCCTCTGCTGGTCATCTCAAGGGCCTGTTTGTTTACTCACCATCATACAGACTTTTGAGAGGTGATCTTTGCATGAAGTACAAGATATCCCTGGACCCTGTTTTGATAAACCTTCTGCAAAACAAACAGCATCAGAACTAGTAGATTAAAAGTCTTAAATTTTACTTGCAACATAAATATGGCATGTTTGAGATACAGATATGTTTCTTAGAGAATTCCCATTCACTGGAACAGGCTCCCACCTATGTGAAGCAGAGTTCCTCCATAACCCTATTTAAAAACAACTTGGACAAATGAATGGGTAAACATAAATTCACCCAAAAATTCTCTTACCTACAAAACAGACTTAGAATGAGAAATAGTAAAGTTCTCTTCCATTAAAACTCACATTTAGTGAAAATGCATGTGGCAGCCCATTAAACTACAAGAGACGTGCTGGGATTCATACTCAGGTATCATATAGCATACAGTGGTGTACTAAGAAGTGGAATTCAAAAGACAAAGGTTTAATACTGTGATGCCCCTGCACTGGCCCAGTAATCAAGAAGCCTCAATCCTCACCACTGGCGGCAGTGACAGATGTACACAATGGGAGGGTGACAAGTACACACACAGTAAAATACAATTTCCCTTAAGAACACACACAAAGATTACAGTCAGTCTGGGGCTGGTTTCTTCTTCTTTCTCCAGATCCCCAATAAGACTCCCCAGTGGCACAGCTATAGGGTTAAGATCTCAGCTGAGGGGTCAAGCCAAGACCTCCAGCACCCTCTCTGTCCAACCAGTGCTTCGTGTCCCTGCCCAAGTAGCTGACACACACACACACACACACACACACACACACACACACACACACACACACACACACACCTTGAGATTTGATTTATATACAAACACACACACACACACACACACACACACACACACACACACACACACACACACCAGGGGAAGGCTGGCACAGGTTTACTAGTTATGCCCCCTTCTACCCAGACTATAAGGTAGTTATCACTGCCACCAACCCTTCTTTACCAGCTACTTAAATTCCTTACCAAAGGGTGACCAATCCTACTGTGTAATGTTACTATTATCCAAATGGTAGTCTGACCAAGAGCAAGGCTATTGGAATGACCTATTCAGTGTCACTAAATACATATGCAAGTACTCTAAGAGCTTAAATATGTCTAAGCAAATATCAGCCACAAAGATAGGTTTAAATATATTTAATAATAATAATAATAATAATAATAATAATAATAATAATAAAATAAGACAATACTCAATCAACACAGTTACTTCAGAGTTCAGAATCACACGAAATATTTTAAAGCAACATTACAAGATAGTCTCAAATAAATACAGAAAACATCTAAACTAATCTTTACTATATTCCTATCTATATCTAAAAGATAATATGCCCAAAATTACTTACTTACAGAGCAACACACAGGCAGAAGTGCTGAATGGATGTTTCTAGGTCCAAGACAAGATACAAAATGCACAATCTCTGAAAGTGTTCCCAATTTAATATCACATTTTACTGCTGGGTTAGCCTAGATTTTTTGTCATCTGCCTTCAGTTCCCAAGCTAAACCAGAAACTAACATCTTTGTGTCAAAAATGCATATCTCTCAGATGTGCAGCTGCTAGGAAGTCACAAAGCAATAAAAAAAACTTTACATTTTAAACATAGTAAATACTTCCCTCCAAGACAATAGAAAAAACTTCTCGCTTTAGTCATCCTGTCTTCTTGCTGCAATTAAACTAACTTTTATAGCAGATTGTAAAGCACTTAATTTCAACATATTTTCTTGAAGTTTTGTAAGTTAATCTTTTATGTTTCAGTAGGGTATGCTGTGGTTACATTATTACAGCTCTGTATAAATCATATCAGTATTCACAAATGACACAGAATTATTTACAAAATTCCACATAGCTGGGCTGGCAGTGTCACAAATACATTTGCTAGCATCATTTGACAGCCTATTTAGTCAGAAGCATGGCTAGCGTTTTTAGCTGCTGGAAGTAATCCATGGACCAGTGCCCCTCCTCCACATGTATTCATTAAAAGAGCAAAGAAAGGTCTAAAATCCAGACAAAAACCTGAAATAGGCACAGATTATAATTTTGCTTTTAGAGACTTAAAAATTTACTACAATAAAAGGATTTGTGCTCGCATGCATTTTCTGAAAGACATGAATTCATAAATTCAAATGTATATCATTTATTGAGTTCAATCCTCAGTAATTTGCCAGAAAATCACAAGTATTATGAGGGAAAGACCAAAAACATGAGGCAAACATCTAGGCATTCTTCAAAAATCTGGACTTTAGAAAGGAATTCAAAGAAAAAGTCCATGATTGGGTACTTTGGACTCCTGAAATGAATTCTGTGTTCTGTCCCTCCTTCCTCCTTTGTCAGCTGCAGACTGCTACCGTTTATATCATGCATGGAGTGGTAGGTTTAAAAAAAAAAAAAAGCAGAAATATATCTTTTTCTTTTAAACTGTTGCAAACTGATTGTTACAATTTACACCACAGAGGGTGTGCTGCAACACTCAGCTTTGAACACAGTGCAATGTCAGCATTTAAAAGCTAGTATTCAGTAACGAGCAACCAGGATCGGTTGACCATGCCCCCTTATACGTTTTTTGCACCTGGGGCAGTTGCTCTACTTTAGCTATGCTACTGCACTATTTCAGTGACTTGCTCAAAGGATATGGCATAAACATGAGGCAAAAAACAGAGATGTCCTACAAAGTTGTAAATAGATCAGTCTGGCAGTTGGTGTGGAGGATTAAGTCTAGTTTTCTCTGTATCTAAGGTACAGGACTCTCTCATGTCACCTAATCACATTGTTTCCTGTGATCCACTAATGCAAGGTTTGATTCCCTCATCTGCTGCCTAACTGTGTGACTCTGAGCTAGTCACTTAATCAGTCACTACTCCTGGGTTGAGTCTGAAAAAAGACTTTGGAGATCAGTGCTCTACCCCGGAAAACAAATACAAATAAATAATCACACACACACACACAGGTTTCTCTCTTTCTTCCTGTTTGTTCATCTTTCAGTATTGATAATCCAGTCCTGTAAAGCAGAAATGTCCAGTTGTTCAATATTGCATCAGTTACTATTCTGCTCTGCAAAACAGCATAGATAAATCCTCTGCATCTACGCTGCTCATGTTTCAGACCCCCAAAAAAGACAGCACACTTAGAATCTGAGCCCCAAGAAGTCTCTTTTATTATCTGAAAATATGAGCCAATGAGAGAGTGGAGGACTGCATTACACACAGTTAAAATTGGAGTTGAACGTTTCATACACAGCTGACAGCTGAGTGTTTTATAGTGGGAGCAGCAGTAATTAGGTTTTAAGGTTAGTGCAGAGAGTGAAAGTAATTAATTTTTTTTAATGTTTATGGCGGAATCTCCCAGCCAGCATTCATCCTTAGGCAGTTGCCTAGATTGCGTTGTACTGGATACAGTCCTGACTGGCAGCAATTTGATTGCATATTTTACTGTTGGTTATTTGTATTTTATGAAAATCTGTGGAACAGTGTATAGTTAAAACATAAAACATAGAGACCGTATTCCAGTTTTGGGATGAGAACATTTCTAGCTTCTGGCTGTCATGCACAGGGAGAGAGAAGGAGGGAGATTTTATAGCATAGATTTAGTTGGGTAAGTATTCTGCTGACCACTGTGTCAACATGCTGGGTGGAGCATAAGGTGGAGTCAAAGGTAATGCATAAGGCAGAGTCAAAGGTAATACCAAGATATCTTTGTTCAGAGATATTAGGAATAAAGTTAACATTATTATCTTGTAGTTTATCTGTTTATCCTTTTTTAACTAGGTTGGTCTCACAAGGTATATGGTGTTTTTTCAGGGGAGATCAGAAGTTACTCAAGCTAAGTATGAAGGAATATGTGATCACTGACCTTAATCTAGTTGGATTTAACACTATCCTACAAAAAAGAAAGCAATCTTTTGTCATTTTTCATGGGACAATATAAATTGTCATATAGTTGTTAAAACTAATTCTGATGCTGCTTGTACTTACTATTATTTTAGCACTAACTGCAAAGATTTCTATATTCTTAGATGACGAAAAAGTCACCCCTTCTCATCCATTCTACTACATTATACCTACACTAAAGTAGATGAAATATTTGTTATGTAAGCCAAGGTGTAGAGCATTTTGTGGGATCTACTGTGTTTTTGAAATAATTAATTAAAAAAAAATCATTCTCAGCAGCATCAAATCTTTAAACTATCTGATGAGTAGCTTATTGAATCACATTACATCACACCAAAAATTATCACAAAAGCATGGTCAGTAAAGGAAAGTGCTGGCTTTTGTGAAAAATACACAACCAAGAATATTTGCAGAGAAAAAGCTGCTATGTATTTCTCACATGGGCAGGCTGTGCCGTCATGTTCTTACTACTGCAAATGCACTAACTATGTGATTGTGCAGTCTTTGGGATGACAGGAATCTTCTTTTCCCTCAAAGTCTGCAGTTTCAAAAAGATCATGTTATGCCACATGACTTAACAGGGACACTAATATCTGGAGGGCTTGTAAGAGCTCTAGACCCATAAGCCTAGTAACATTGTATGAACCTAGAACCTAAGTAACTAAGCACTCCTGACAAATTCTACTGTGATTAAAGTCAGCTCAGTGTAAGCCATGTATCCCCAGAGTGTGGGGTCTGCTTCTGCAGTGCAAACATTGATTACTCCAACTATGACAAGCAAGCCATAGTAAGTAAGAAAAAAGAAAAATGTATTAGTATCCTCCAGTGAATCCTAAACAATTATTACCAACTTCTGTACTCAGTGTTACAGGTATAAAGCAATACAGTTTTGAGCAGCTGAAAACAGATCATCACCAGCATGATACAGGGAGTAAATATTAATGTTGTTGATATTTTGAAAGAATCCTGAATTTTTCACTGAAAATGTAAAATAAAGCAAATGCAGTTCTGAGATATGAAGAGGATTACAGGAAAATCCTAAAAATGTCAGTCCAAGAAAAGATAATGGGATTAGTGATGGCAAAGTAAGAAGCGATTAACCATACATGGGATGTATGGAACTTCAACATCTTACCTGTACAGCAGAGAGCAAAGCTTCTCTGTTACTTACATTAAAAAGTTCAGTGACAACTGTTGCATCATTGCAGATCCTTGCAAGATTTAATGGAAGAGCAAACATTGTTAAGAGATCCACTGTTTTGACAAAAAAGGACATATCAGGACTGCACAATAATTACAGAACAGAAGTGGTGGCTAAGATTATGTCAGGATCTGTGTGGACAAATATTATATCCTCCCATTTGCAGCAGCTGTAACAAAAATTGAAAGTCACAGGATGTGATTGTTTTGTGCTGTATAAGTCATTCAGCATTTATGCTCTTTTCAATTTGCAGACATAAAAGGAGCAGGGGGACAGGATGTCAGCTATCTACCAGGAAGGATCAGGGGATGGGATTTCAGCTATCCACTAGGAAGAAGCAGGGGACAGGATGTTAGCTATCCACCAGGAAGGAGCAGGGACAGGATGTCAGTTATCCACCAGGATACACAGCAGGTATGTTAAGACTAAGGGCCGTATTTGCTGGAATAGTAACAAAAGTGACAATAGACATTTACAGTACTTTCCAAGTGAAAGCTTTGAATTCTGTTCAGTTTGTTCATAGGCAGTCACTAGGCTGTCATAACATCCAGGAGACCACTGCAGAGTTTAGCCCAATTTCCTAATTGTTTCTGAGCAGTGCCTGGTCAAGTGTCTTGCAGAGAGTCACAAAGTAAGCAAATGGAGGCTGAGAAGAACCGATACTCTGAATTAAAGGAGGCAAATCACTAAAATCTCATAGCCTTAATCCTCTGTGCTAACCACCAGACTACTTCCATTTGACTATTAGTGATAAAAGTGAGGTCAGTGAGATAGAAGTCTGAAAGAAAAAGGTGGAATATACTAGAGTCACTGAATAATTCAATACTTGGAGTGTGCCAGCCTTATGAAACACAACAATATTCTCCCTTTTCCAACTTTTCTAACCTGTTATTTAGAGATCCACTTTCTAGAAACTCTAACCAGTCTTGCTGCTTTATGCAGAGTCTAAGCTGTACTATCATCTGCAACTGGTTTTGACATTTTCCTTAGAAAAAAGTCTTAATAATATAATGACGCTATAAGTCATCATCCGATTGCTATTATACAGTAATTTGAACATATGCAAAAATGTAAGGAGAACAGGCCTGAATGAAATCAAGGAACCAAAGAAATTACTAAGTTGCTAATTTCAGCCATTTTACTTTGTGACAAACTTTGATTTTCAAACCACAACATAAACATGAGTGCCAAAATATCAAGATCAGATAAAAATTATTTTTTGTGTATTGGCAAACAAGGTTAAGAAGTGATCTATTTCAGTGAGTCTGAAACTCTGTAGCATTCTTGTGAGAAAAAATAATGGACATCATTACTGCCATAGGGGACAGCTGGCAGTCTGGATGATTGTTTCTATCCATCCTTGATTATTATTATTATTATTATTATTATTATTATTTATTGTTATTATTGTTATAATTATTTATCATCATCATTGTTATTATTATTGTTATTGCTATTATTGTTATTATTATTTTCATTATTATTATTGTTATTATTGTTATCGTTATTATGTATTGTTATTATTATTTATATCATTATTATTATTATTATTATTATTATTATTATTATATTACCATTACTATTATTGTTATTGTTGTTAACATTATTATTTATTGTTATTGTTATCATTATTATTATTATTGTTATTATTGCTATCATTATTATTTATCATTATTATTATTGTTGTTATTGTTATTATTATCATTATTATTTATTGTTATTGTTATTATAATTATTATTATTGCTGTTATTGTTATTATTGTTATCGTTATTATTTATTGTTATTATTGTTATTATTATAGTTATTATTATCATTATTTATTATTATTGTTATTATTATTATTATTATTATTATTATTATTATTATTATTATTATCATTATTATTATTGTTGTTGTTATTGTTATTAATGCTATTATTTGATGTTATTATTATTATTATTATTTATTTATTTATTTATTTCAGTTTGATTACCGGGGAAGTCCACTGGGCCATGAAGTGCCCATTTTCAGTGGAGGCCCGGGAGAAAACTCAAGAACAGTATAATACAATATAGGTTACAGAATAAAGCTCCAAGAACAGTATAATACAATATAGGTTACAGAATGCAAATAAAGATTACAAATAAAAAAATACATACAATATAGTTTGTAAAAACAAGTAGGGTTACTACATTTGAGAGTTGAAGAGAACTTGATGGCATATTTTTTTTTTCAATATTTATATGCTTACAGTCACTTAAAGTCTGTTAGTTGTAGTTATTTTGAGAAATTAGAATAAGTATGAGAGTATAGTGGAGTAGGAGTAGGCTATGGAATTTAAGTGGGGTGAAAGCAGGAGCATTTCCATTTGGAGGATAAGTGAAGAAAAAGTTGAGTTTTGAAGGATTCAGTGTTGGGTATAGTCCTAAGTGAAGTAGGCAGAGAGTTCCATTTTTTACCTAGTGAGAAGGAGAGTAAAAGCTGGCCATTACTAATGGAGATTAGGTTTTGGTTTTGGATCTCAGTGGTCTGTTGGGGATGTATGGAGGAAGGATGTCCTTTAAGGCTGGGCATTTATTAGGAGAGAATATTAGTTTGTGAGCAGTGGTTAGTTGTAGATAGTCTAGGTGATTAGGGAGTTCTAGCCAGTTCAGTGAGCGAAGGCTGTGGCAGTGGTGACTTGATGCTTTGGATTTGGTGGCAAATTTAGAGATCTTGTTATAGCAAGCTTCGAGCTTAGAGGTGTTGGTAGCAGACAAGTTGGTTTAGAAGGAAGGTAGGAGGAAGGATGTTGCCAGGGTATGCCTAGTGGAGTTTGACAGGAAGTGATTGTTCCTATATAGCATACCTAGCTTTTGGTGGGTTTTCTTTATGTTATGTTGTATATGAAGATCAAATTTGAGGTGTTATCTATGGTGATGCCAAGGAGTTCTGCAGAGGGGACCACTTCAATGGCAGCGTTAGTCTGGCTGAGAACATTGAAAGTGTTTTTGTCCACAGAGGAAACTTTGGAGGGGAGAAAAATAAGTATTTTGGATTTATTGGAGTTGAGAGAAAGGTGGTTTTGGTGCATCCAGTTCTCTGTGGTGGTAAAGGCTAATTGGGTTTTGGTCTGGAGTTCAGGAAGGTTAGGGGCAGAGCAGACCAAGGTAGAGTCATCTGCGTATTGGATGACTGTGGTGTCAGGGATGAAGGTGTGAAGGTTGTTTATGAAGATGTTGAAAAGTATGGGTCCAAGGATGGATAATTATTATTATTATTATTATTATTATTTATTATTGTTGTTATTATTATCATTATTTATTATTATCATTTTTATTATTATTATTTTTATCATTATTATTATTATTGTTGTTATCATTATTTATTGTTATTATTATTATTATTATTATTATTATTGTTGTTATTGTTGTTATTGTTATCATTATTTATTGTTATATTATTACTGCGGTGGTGGTGCTGTGGTAACGTTGTCGCCTCACAGTAAGACATTGTCCTGTTCGATTCTCAGCTAGAGCATCTTCTGTGTGGAGACATGCGTGAATGGGTGTACCTTCATTGAAGGTTGTGCGTCAGGGCTGGCAACTTGGCATGTAAAAAATCTACTGCCAATCATTAGCGGACTGGAGTTCCGCTGTGGCGACCCCTAACCGGGAAAAGCTGAAAGACACAACAACATTGTTATCATTATTATTATCATCATTATTATTATTGTTGTTAGTGTTATTATTGTTGTTATTGTTATTATTTATTGTTATTATTATTGTTATTATCATTACCATTACTATTATTATTGTTATTATTGTTATCATTATTATTTATTATTATAATTTTTATTATTATTATTATTATTATTATTATCATTATTACTGTTGTTATTGTTATTGTTGTTATCGTTATTTATTGTTATTATTATTATTATTGTTATCATTATTATTGTTATTATTATTGTTATCATTATTCTTATCATTATTATTATTATTATTATTATTGTTGTTATTGTTATTATTTATTGTTATTATTATTGTTGTTATTATTATTATTACCAGTATTATTATTATTGTTGTTGTTATTATTGTTATCATTATTATTTATTATTATTATAATAATTATTATTATTATCATTATTATTATTGTTGTTATTGTTATTATTGTTGTTATCATTATTTATTATTATTATTGTTGTTATTATCATTATTTATTGTTATTATTGTTATCATTATTATTATTATCATTATTATTATTGTTGTTATTGTTATTATTGTTGTTATCGTTATTATTTATTTTTATTATTATTATTATTATTATTATTATTATTATTACCATTATTATTGTTGTTGTTATTATTATTGTTATTAGCCACGGTGGTGCAGCGGAAGCATTGTCACCTCATAGCAAGAGGTTCTCCCATTCCATTCTCAGCTGGAGCACCTTCTGTGTGTAGTCTGTATGTCCTCCATGCAGTCGAGTGGCGTTTCAAAGACATGCGTGAATGGGCGTGCCTTTGTTGAAGGTTGGGCATCGGGCTGGCACCTCGGCACCATGAAAATCGACTGCCAATCATTAGCTGACCAGAGTTCCACTGTGGCGACCTCTAATCGGGAAAAGACGAAAGAAAAACAACATTGTTATTATTGTTGTTATCATTATTATTTATTATTATTATTGTTATCATTTTTATTATTATTATTATTATTACCATTATTATTATTGTTATTATTGTTATTATCATTATTATTTATTATCATTATTATTGTTGTTGTTGTCATTATTATTATTATTTATTGTTATTATTGTTATCATTATTATTGTTATTATTATAATTATTATTGTTGTTATCATTATTATTACTGTTATTATTATTGTTGTTATCGTTATTTATTGTTATTATTATTGTTATCATTAATATTATTATCATTGTTATCATTATTATTATTGTTGTTGTTATTATCTTTATTATTTATTATTATTATTATTATTATCATCATCATAATCATCACCATCATCACTGATTCCTCTTGTTATAATACCAGTGATGACAGTAACAACAGGGAAGCAAGAAGGGCTTGCCATAATCTGCCATCAAGCAACTTTCTACGTTATTGCTTTGAGAAAAATAATAGCTAAGCTAAACTTTTTGAGAGACCTAAGGAGGAAATTTAGAGTTGCTAGTTCCTTGGACACTTTAAACAGGTCTTACAGTGATTTGAAAATGCTCTGAACTTGGAAGTGAAAGACTTCAGCAGTCATTATCACCATGCAGTTTAATTTTTAATACTCATGCATTCTGTTCTCATTTTAAACAGAGACAAATATTTTGGGATGCAGATTCAGTCAAGACAGCATATTTCCACTGAATTTCATATTTATGTATTTCAATTTATTTTATTTACTATTTCTTAACTGATTAAATGAGCTTTATTGTGTTTGTAACTGAAAATTCAAGGCATGCACACATATTGAACTAACAACTTAAAAAAGAATTGTGAATATCAACACATTCTTACAGCTGTACATATATGTAAGGCTTGCCCTTAGTGTGAAACACCATTTTCTTAACAGTCTAGGCCATGGCTTTCAGTCTGACTCCAACAAACCCTTTGTGCCAAAAGATCTCCTATATACTTTTTGTGGATAATATATACTTATAATGCTCATCTGACAAATATCTGAAAAACACAGCAGCAAGTTATTAAAATTTTTGCAGAAGACATGACGTGAAAATGTTGATGGTCTCAACAAATGTGGAAAAGCAACATTCGTAACAGGAAAATGGATGAATCAAGATAATATAAAATTTGGGGAAGAATGTGATATAAAAAATTTGGAACAAGAGGGAGCATATAAATATCTGGAAATAGATGAAGGGGCAGCAATACAACATGGACAAATGCGAGCAAAGACTCGGTGAGGAATATTTTAGAAAACTGAGACTGATACCGAAAACTGTTGTGACATCTAGGAATAAAGTTCAAACTACAAATAAACACGTACTTCCTGTTCTAACTTACAGTTTTGGGGTGATTGACTGGCCCAAACAAGAACTCAATAAGCCTGAAAGGAAACCAAGAACACTAGTTCATGTCTACTAAAAAAATCTCTCAACTGACCAGATTTTCACAGAATGTCCAGATTTTTGCCTCGTATTTTTGGTCTGTTCCTCATAAAAGTTGTGATTTTTTTGGATTTTTGTGGCAAATCGGTGAGGACTGAATTCACTAAATGGCAAGCGTTTGTGTTTAAGACTTCATATCATTCAGAAAATGCATAGTTACACAATACCTTTTATTTTAATTACTTTCTAAGTTTATAAGAGCAATATTTAAAATGTGCCCCTATTTTTGGGGCTTTGTCATCCATTATTTTTGGCTTTGTCAAATTTTTTTGTGCTAAGAATTTGAGAGCTATGCTACCAAATGATATGCAAGAACCAGTGTTTGCTGAGTGTATATATTCCTTGATCTAAAGGAGGCATGGGCCTCCTTGAAACTTATTAAACTTATAGGCTAGTGATTGTGAGACTGCATGCATTTTTATGATATTATCAGAGCGAAAAATAGATAAAGTTCTAAATCATGAGGAAAACAAGTCTAATATGAAATATTTGCTCAAGTTATCAGAAGCCTTTAGGAAAGGACCAGGGATAGAAATCAACCCAGAAGTGACCAAAAGTCATGTAAGAACATTAAGTACAAAAATACAAATGAAAGAATACAAAGCATTTGATCAAAAAAGAAAAGAAAACTGATCACAGTGGAAAGTATAGGAAATTACTAGAACAACCATGTACAGATCAAGAGTTGATGTACAAGTGGCACAAGCAAGGCGAATTTAAACAAAAAGATGAAAGGATAATATACTGACTGTTGGAGACAGAGGGCTACACAATCACAAAATCCACAGAAAAAGCAGGAAATATAGAGAAAGGAACATTTTGTAGTACAGAACTAGAAACACTTGCACATCTTCTTTCAGGTTATGGTATGCATATGGGTGAAGGTTTGTCAACTAAAAGACATCACAGTGTGACAAAGTTGTTATACTGGAGACTGTGTAATCATAACAACATACGGTACCTGAGAGGCATTGGAAACATGAACCACAAATCATTACTGAAACTGAAGAAGTAATAATTATGTGGGATCATCCCATAACAGCAGCTAAGAAGCTAGATGCAAAGTAACCAGATACTGTATTTTAAGAGAAAAAGTCAATAGCAGTATTGTTTATTGAATTAGCTTCACCCAGTATCAAGGCATGCAAGCAGAAACTAGAGCAATATGGAATAAGGACAATTTGTCCCAGTGGCAGTATGAAAAACTAGGCTAATGAAAAGAATTTTCTAGCATATTAAGCAATAATACCAGTACATGTAACCCCATATGAACTGCAGAATGGAAATAATTCTGGGTACATTAAGGATGCAAAGAAGAGCACTATTTGATAACACCAAAGACTGAAGCAAAACTGATATCATGAACTTCAGATATTTTGTGAACAGTAAAAGCTATTAAAACTGCAGACATTATTAACAAGTGTCAAAATAAATAAATTAAATAAATAGCAATGTTACCAGTAAGAAGTGTTCTTTACAGTGGTAACAGTCAATGAAGTCATAGTCTTTCCATAAATGCTATGATATATTATAACGCACACAAACCCCAAATTATAATGTTTGCTAGCTACACATTCACAAAACAAATACTTACATCTTGGGAACTGTACAACCTAGACACATATTATTAGAACATTTTTGTTAAAAAGACCTAAGCTTTCAAATGACAATAATAAATTCCTCTATAAGTGCATGCTTATTGAGATATTTGCAGAAATATGAAAACATATGCTTAATTATACAATTAATATAAATAACACTGAATATCTCTTAAGATATGCAACTTACAATGCAAATATCAAAGACAGTTATATTCAGCAACATCTACCTGATGTCATGCAACAGTTTGCAAGTGACTTGGTTTTTGAAGTATTAAGTACATATGGAAATAATTTCTTAATTACTAACAAACAATAAACAATATCTCAGGTATAGTGTGATATAAATGGTCATTGACCAATAATTTTCCTGTCTTCCACCATGGCATTTCACACAATACCCCTCAATAACATGTAAGGCTGCTGATTTTGAAAATATGAAGACAAATATGAAACTATGCATAATAAGTGACAAATACTGATTAATTTATTTCTCTACTTCAGCATATCCTTGATTAACAGTCTTTGTGTTATTTTGTTAATAACTCCCTGGGCATTCTAATTGTGCCTATTGTTAGCTGGTAAGTTACTCAGTTAAAGAAGCCAGACTCCAAGAAGGTCTGGATGCCATAAGGAGTTATGGGTGTGAACTGGAAACATACAAAAAATATGTTATAGGCTTAAGGGAAAATAGCAAGTAAGGGATAGAGTGAGGTCCTGGCATGACTGGGATCCAGACCAACTCAGAATATAATAAAATCGGGCATCACGTCCTTGGCTGACAGCATACCTGTCAATCTCTTAGCCCAAGAAATGTGGACAAAATAGGGACATATTTTAAATATTACTTTTAGGAACTTAATAAGTTGCTAGAATAACATGTTTTGTATAATAATGCATTTTCTGATGGTTATGAAGTCAGAAACTCAAATATCTGTCATTATTTAGTCACTTCAATACCTAATGGTTTGCCAGAAAACTGCTAATTTTATGAGTAACAGACCAAAAATGAGGCACAAATCTAGGCATTCTCCAAAAATTTCTACAGTTGAAAGGTGTGGTAGCAGATGTTATGGGCCAATTGTTTCCTTGGCAACCTGATGGGTAGAGCATGGCTGTCTTGTGATTGCATTAGTCACACCAGACAGCACTCCATGCTGCTGGCATGGGCATCTAGCTGCTGGCACACCTCAGCAACCACCAGCCTCTGCTACTGATGCTTGCAGACCACTGAGGGCTGCCCTGTACCACTTCCAGGAGAGGTGCTTTAACCACTCTCTGACAAGCAGATGTGGAGGGCATCAGTAACTCCTCCATGTCATCTCCAGCAGAGGGAGCACCATCTTCCTGCTGCGAGTAAACTTGGTGATCACTGATAAACCACTACTGGAAGCAGAGGCTGGTCCATACCAAGGTGACCGCAGTTTCACCTCCTCCTCTTTAAAACTGGACCTGCAGAAAGACCATACAATAGGAAAAAATGTACACACACATATACTATAAACACAATCTCAGTTATATTGTGGACTGGCACAGACATCATTCACACCTCACTGCTGGGAGAGGTGTTCCAACATTCTGTGACACCTAACCATGCTTAAACACCTCTAGAAAGCAAAGTATGTACTCTTTAATATATTTGTATATCAGCTAAGATAGTAGAAGACAATGGTGCTAAAAATAAATCTTGCAGTACATTTCTGGCCCCCTGTACTGAACCTCTGTCCCACATTGTTGAAGCAGGTCAGGAAGCTGCTACTTCCGATAACTGCACCTATGGTGATACTGCTGACCAGAGTGGATAATGCCAGGTAAGTCACTTATCATTCTAGCAAGTGTATGCCAGCCATCCACTTTCTGCAATGGGACAACAGAACTGCTCACCGGGTGCAACCCTTATGTTTCTTTGTAAGTAGTATAGAGAAAAATCTCTTTCTCCCATGCACACTAGATTGAAGCCCTGTTACAGCCATGGTCACTCAGTCAGGTCTACTCAAGGAACAAAATAGTAGTCCTATGTGAATAGATGCATGTTTGCGAATCATATGTGCAAAATATTTCTTCCCTATGCCACTAGGACATATTTGTAGTACTGAATGAAAGTGTTATAATATGGCCACAGTGGTACTGCATGGCACTATGCTTATATATGTGCTGTATAAGCATACAGCTCACATGCTTCATGGTCACTGTAATGTGCATGGCTAGTATCCCACATGTTTGGATAGTGTACTGCACACATCAGCAATTCATAGACAGTGATACTAAAAGGCTTTATTAGAATAACCAACACGATATCTCTCTTCAGTATGATATAAATTTGTGATACTGTTTTGAGCAATACAGCTTACAACAATACAACCCTAAAATACAGACATTTTAGTAAAGTCTCTATAGATGTGGAGCTTCCCTGAGTTAGGGAAGGGGTCTTTCCTAGTAATGTACCTCAGCAGGAACAATTCACACTATGGTGTGTGATAATGGGAGTGAGGCAGGGATCATGGTGTATGTCTGTCTGGGAATACATGACACTGGCATGGCATTTGACCATCTGTCTGTCTGTCTGAGGGGAGGTTCAAATTATGAAGCTAGAAAACCATGGGAAGTACATGCTGCAAAGAATTGTGGGGTTTCAAAATCATATGTTGAGGCATGGGAGCAGCAAACAAACAGTGGCAGACAACCAGGTAAATAAAAGGAGAGACCAATGCAATAGATATGTGCCTCACACAGTGTGCAATACATAGCCACTGCAAAAAGTTGGTCCATCATTCAACAGCAATCTGTGAAAACCCTTAAATGGACTTTTTTTTTTCTTTTTTCCTCTGGAAAGAGGACTTTATTTTTTTTAATAAGTTTTGTTAAGTTATCTGGGGTAAGGATCCAACACTGAGAGCATGTATCCTTATTCCTAATCTATTACTTTGTCCTGCAGACTGTTCAGGTTGCAGGTTGGGATACCAGATCAGTGCTTCATGGATTTCACTGTCTACATATAGCCAGTAGCCGACATGCTTTACCCACAATGTACATGTACTGTTTGGCCACTTGAGGGAGGTAATACCTTGACAGGTTCACTAAACAGTAGAATGAAGTGCTTCTGCATACATGGCATGTATCTACTGGATAAAATGTATAACAGACAAGTATTATTGGGACCTGATTTGGCAGGGATGTCTGCAATATATGAGTGCTATAAAAGACCATAACACTATAGAAGAAACATGGCAAAGGGTTATTGATATGATACTTTATGCAAAGGAAAAGGCACTGGACTTTGTGATAGATGGCTGCATTTGGGGGAGATAGAACACCAACAAAGAAGTGCCTCTGTGAGGGTGAGGAGTTTTGGTGTCACTCACTAGTCAAGTGGAGTGACACCTCATACCTGAAAAAGGCTTGAATGTTTGACTTGGGCTGGCAGCAAACTACCCATTTATAAATAAGGGAAACACCTCATTATCAATGTCTATTACAGTACATTAATGCAAACTCTACTGTATATGTGAAGGGAAGGACTGACCAAGGCCCACCTTTATATCTAACTTTTGAGCATATCTGGTCTGCACCTGTAACAACCTGTATAATAAGGTATGTCTGTCAACACATGCCATAGTTGCATTCCAGTGTGTAGCATCATGTATATCTAAGGTTGATACAGAGTAGTATATGCATGTAATGACATGACATGTGTATGTAATGACATGGTGTGTATGTAATATACCAACAAAAGCAAGTTCCACAGCATTAATAAAATAATGCTTTCAGACAAATACATCCTTCTTCAGTGTTAATAAAATTCATATTAAGACTTCACATCTTTTCTAGTTAAAAATTCAGAATCACATGACACAGCCTACCTATCCAATCCTAACAATCAATCAGTCAATTAGTAATTAAAAAAAAAAAATTAAAGGACTCTATAAAGGAGTTCTTAAAGCAGTATATCACATTCTATTAAACAGGAGTTTATGCATCACATAGTTCATCTCAAATACACATAACCATAATTCATATAAAATACTAAATACTAGTTAAGCTGTTATTTATTCTGAACAAAGAGTTAATTATATACATATATATGTATTCTAAAAACATATATTTACATCATACAACCTGTTTTAACACATATAAGAGTTCTTATTCTCTGTTATACTTGTTGCTGCTTTCTCTTCAAAATAGGTTTTAGTGTGACCTGTCTATTTAAACCAGGGTACGAATCCGCTTGCAGGTGAATAATCCACTCATACTGTTTGGTGTCCAACTTATTAACCAGGTCACCACGTCTAACATTTGAAGTTAGGACATCCATCACACAAAACAAAAAGTAGTGTGATCTGTCTGTCTTGTGTATATGTTGGGCTAGGGAGTTAGCAATCACTTTCTTTCTAATTTCTAACTTATGTTTCACAATCCTATCTCTTAACCTCCTTGTTGATTTACCAACATAAAAGCATGGCCATTGCTGACATAATGCTAAGTAGATCACATTTGTGGTGTTGCATGTAGCTGTACAAATTTTTTTAATTTTTTACCATTAAGTGGATGCATAAATTCAGTAAATGTAATTATACTGGCACAATATATGCAATTATAACAGGGGTAGGTACCTTTTTTATTGTAAGTTAAAGAATCTGTTTTATTCAAGTTAAAGTCCTTATAACACAAGAGCTTTTTTAGACTATTACAGTTTCTATAAGTAAAACTTGGTTTATCTGGAAGCCATTTATTGTGACCAGGCATAGCCTTCAGTATATACCAATTATTTCTAATGAATTCTTCCACAGTTTTACTTACTCTGCTTATACATCATCAGATATCTCAGGGTATTATCAGGTGATGGATGGGTGGTAGTAATACCATCTTGGTTAGAAAAATATGGCCTAGCTTTCCCTTTTCTCATAGATGCCACTTCATTTCTAAACACATCCAGTTCATCCTGATTATAACCTGTTTCTAATAGTTCATATGTCATGTCTTTTATTTGTTTACAGCATGTTTCATCTCGAGTATTTCACCTACTTGCGCGTATGTATTGGCCCCTAGGTATGCCTTTAAAGACATGTCTAGCATGCATGCTGGTTTTATGTAGGTACTTATTTGCTTGTACTTCTTTTTTGTATATACTAGTATTTAAACCAGCTTCAGTTCTAGATAGAGTGACATCTAGAAAACTTATGTTAGATTCTAAATAATTCATCTCAAATTTTAGAAAACCATTAACATTATTCAGATAAGAGTGAATGTTTTCAAGTTCATCCCTAGTACCATGCCATGCTAGAAAAATGTCATCCACAAAGCGCCTGTAGAACAGTATTTTAGATACATATCTATTAACGTGACAAAAATATTTGCCTCCATTTGCTTAATGTTAAATTAGCATAAGTATTAGTAGTTGCTGTGTCCATAGCTACACCAGATATTTGTTGGTATAGATGTTTATTAAACACAAACACATTATTCTGTAATAGTAATTCTAATATCTCACATAGTGTTTCAATGTGTCTGGCAGAGAGGTGACCACACTCCAAAAGTATCTCTTATTTTCTCTATTCCAAACTCATTAGGAATCATAGTAAAGAAGGATTTTATATCTAAGGTCACCAGTAAGAACTTCTTTCTATGCTCTCATCATACCATCTATATAATTGTATAAGAAAATCACCAGTATCTTTTATATAACAAGGAACATTTGTTAAAAAAAAAATGTAGGGCTTTTTCCAAATATACAGATAAAGGTTTAGTGGCCCACCCACAGCCAGACACAATGGGCCTCATTGGTGGCTTATCCATTGATTTATGTATTTTAGTCAGGCCATATAAAGAGAGGTACTGTAGGACAGGGAACAGTAAAGAAATTAAAAGTGTCAATGTATGCATCGTTCATCAACTGCAAGTCATAGATAGCCATATTAATTTTAGTAATAATTTCATTAATATCCCAGGCTAATAGATATGTATCTAAAATACTGTTCTACAAGCGCTTTGTGGATGACATTTTTCTAGCATGGCATGGTACTAGGGATGAACTTGAAATCTTTCACTCTTATCTGAATAATGTTAATGATTTTCTAAAATTTGAGATGAATTATTCAGAATTTAACATACATTTTCTAGATGTCACTCTATCTAGAACTGAAGCTGGTTTAGATACTTGTACATACAAAAAAGAAGTACAAGCAAATAAGTACCTACATAAAACCAGCATGCATGTTAGACATGTCTTTAAAGGCATACCTAGGGGCCAATACATATGCGCAAGTAGGTAAAATACTTGAGATGAAACATGCCATAAACAAATGAAACACATGACATATGAACTATTAGAAACAGGTTATAATCAGGATGAATTGGATGTGGTTAGAAATGAAGTGGCATCTATGAGAAGAGGGAAAGCTAGGCTATATTTTTCTAACCAAGATGGTGTTACTACCACCCATCCATCACCTGATAATACCCTGAGATATCTGATGACGTATAGTAGAGTAAGTAAAACCATGGAAGAAGTCATTAGAAATAATTGGTATATACTGAAGGCTATGCCTGGTCATGATAAATGGCTTCCAGATAAACCACGTTTTACTTATAGAAACTGTAATAGTCTTAAAAAGTGCTTGTGTTATCAGGACTTTAACTTGAATAAAACAGATTCTATAACTTAGAATAAAAAAGGTACCTACCCCTGTTATAATTGCATATGTTGTGCCAGTATCATTACATTAACTGAATTTATACATCCACTTAATGGTAGAAAATTAAATTTTTTTGTACACCTACATGCAACACCACAAATGTGATCTACTTAGCATTATGTCAGCAATGCCCATGCTTTTATGTTGGTAAATCAACAAGGAGGTTAAGAGATAAGATTGTGGAACATAAGTCAGAAATAAGAAAGAAAGTGATTACTAACTCCCTAGCCCAACATATACAAGAGACAGATGGATCACATTACTTTTTGTTTTGTGTGATGGATGTCCTAACTTCTAATGTTAGACTTGGGATCTGGTTAATAAGTTGGACACCAAAGAGTATGCGTGGATTATTCGCCTGCAAGCGTATTCATACCCTTGTTTAAATAGACAGGTCACACTAAAACCTATTTTGAAGAGAAAGCAGCAACAAGTATAATAGAGAATAAGAACCCTTATATGTGTTAAAACAGGATGTATGATGTAAATATATGTTTTTAGAATATATATATATATATATATATATATATATATATAAAATTAACTCTTTGTTCAAAAGAAATAGTTTAACTAGTATTTAAGATGTTTGTATGACTTATGGTTATGTATATTTGAGATGAACTATGTGGTGCATAAACTCCTGTTTAAATGAATGTGATATACTGCTTTAAGAACTCCTTTATAGAGTCCTTTAAAAGTTTTTTTTTTAATTACTATATGACTGACTGATTGTTAGGACTGGATAGGTAGGCTGTGTCATGTGTTTTTGAATTTTTAACTATAAAAGATGTGAAGTCTTTATATGAGTTTTATTAACACTGAAGAAGAACGTATTTGTCTGACAGCTTTGTTTTATTAAAAAGGATTTACACAATGCTGTGGAACTTGCTTTTGTTGGTATTTGGACTTTTTGTTTGCCAGTTCCACTTTATCTTTGGTTCACTTTTTTGCTTTATGTAATGACATGACGTGTATGTAACAACATGATGTGTATGCAATGACATGACATGTGTATGTAATGACATATGTGTATGTAATGACATGACATGTGTATGTAACGACATGATGTGTATATAAGGACATGATGTGTATGTAATGACAATAGTATGTTTATTAATGTTTTTACTGGTTTCACTGTTGAAGAGTCTAGAGCAGCAGGATAAAATAGCTTAATGTCATCAAGGCACCTGTGGCTAACAGTGAAGTCATCATTCAATAGCATAGTCAGGTGACACACTGGCACTATCTGCAGCACTACAAAGGATGGGGTCACCCATATCCACCATTACAGATGTCCCTGAAGAGATATAAAGAGAGAGTACACAGTTTTACCAGGGAAGAACAGAAGATATCTTCTACCAGAGAATTTCTCACAAGCTCCAGCTGTTTCTTCAGCACACGCAACATCGAAAATGTGCAATAATTCTGAGGTGAGCACACTCATTGTAGGGGATAGACATGGGGGTGGGAAGGGGATGTAGTGCTGCAATGACTTAAGGATTGTCCTTGACATAACTATGTCACTCAGGATTAAAGAGCAGATGAACAGATCAGTGATCCAGTCGGAGATGGGTACTACCCATAGAACAACATTGTGGAGATGTGAATGTACTTCTGTTATGAGGATGATGTGCACCATGGTGACATGGAGTATAAGGGCAGGGGGCAGACAATGCTGTTGAGGTTACTGATGGCAAATGCTGTCTCCATAGCTGCCTGCATAAGACACATTGCAACTACACACATACACACACACACACACACACACACACACACACACACACACACACACTCGCACACACACACACACACACACACACACACACATGCACGTATGCACATACATGCACATGCGTGCACGCGCACACACACACACACACACACACACACACACACACACACACACATAAACACACTCACACATGTATGCACATACATGCACATGCATGCACACGCACGCGTGCACACACACACACACACACACACACACACACACACACACACACACACACACACGCACACACACATATTGTCTGCAGTTCTACTCTTTCCGGTCATCTGTGGTCACACAACCTGCCATCCTAATTCATGGGCACTGCCCAAGTCATGAGCAATGGTACTTGACATTAGCAAGTCACAGGACAGCCAGTCAAGATGCACACACATGGTTCTACTGTTCAGCATAGCACAAACAACAAAGATCTTGCTGTATATGTCTGGAATGTAATGCAGTGTCCCCTTTGTGCTATCTGGAGACACCCTACACTATATTTTGCCTTTCTGGTGGCTATATTATATGTCATTCGTTGCATGGTTTGAGGGTTGTATATCAAAGATGCCAACCAGAGCTTTATATTACTTACTGCCTGTTTTTAGCTTGCACAGTAACTGTATTCATAGACCTGCCCAACTGGCAAGTGTGGGCACCTACCAACCAGGTCACTATGTGGGAAGTCATCTCAAAGGAACCACTGGTATAGGACAAATGTGCCAAATATGTGAATCTTGTGAACTGACACATGGCATATGGACACATTATAAATTATGCACTGGGCACTCATTCAACCTGGCAGTTCACAGAGTGGAAGCACTTCCTGTAAACATACAGCTGGCACCCTGGACTAGAAGGACCTTTCATAGGTAATGTATACAATCTATGGTGACACAATCTCAGTGAAATTGGATATGACATAAAAACTCACATGGTACTGGTTATCTTTAAATGGAGCCAAATATGTTCTCCCCACAAGTTTTAGCATTAGAACAAAGGATTGTTTTAGAATTCTTAAGGCTGACATCTCCAATATCCCTCATGTGCTCCAGGGGTCATTGGAATGTCACTGTAGCTAAGGCTACACATACTTTTGTGTCCAAGGGAATGGGCAAACAATGCATCCCCCTCAGTTCTGCTTGTGGGCACCACAGTTGAGTAAGGTTCCTTACAGTATAGCTATCCAGTTGGAAGCAGTCTACAATCTGCTGTCTTTGTGCTGATATATTGTCAAGTGCTGTCTGTATCACCTCCATTGGTGTGAATAGCAACAAAACATAACACTGCATTCACTGGTTCCAATGATGACTCCTAATGCACGCTGTTGTTCTACTTTTCCTTTTATTCCTTATATCCCTCTCATTATACACCGTAAATTATGATATCCAAAATGGGAATGCGAAACCTCATGTGCCACCATTTTATATGTTTCTACCACCATTTGGATTGCTTTATTTGCAGAGCCCTTGTTGCTCATTTAGACTGGGTTCCTCATTCTCATGTCATTATACAGTAATTAGCATGAACTGCATACCACCCTATTTTGACCATTTAGCAGTCACTCTATCTGTGTTTTGAATCAGCCAAACCCTAACATCACTGTTACCTGCATTAATTATGACAGCATGATAAGTTACCCTTTGATGAATCCCTGGATTTATTTAGGCAAGTTAGCGTGTTTCATCCACAATTGTATAACTGAACACAGGAATGCAGTTAGAGACAATATGGGCTATGATTTGGCAAAACCTACTAATGCAAATTGGGAGCTAATTTAAGATTTCAAGTACTACAGAAGATGCTTAGAGATAAAGAGTGGAGTTTTATTAAAAATGTTTTACTAAAAGATTAATGTACATGTTGGATGGTGCAGTGGTGCAGTGATAGCATTGTCACCTCACAGCAAGAGGTTCTCCGGTTCAGTTCTCAGCTGGGTTGTCTTCTCTGTGGAGTCTGCTTGTCCTCCCTGTGTTTGTGTGGGTTTCCCTCAGGTGGTCCAGTTTCCTCCCACATTGCAAGGACATGTGAAGCAAATGGCTTCGTTCCAAGTCAGACTTTCCTAGTAAACAAATGTTAAATAAGTGTTTAAATACTTGCATGCCTTTAGGGGTATGAAATTAAATGATAAAATATGTAGAGCGTTGTCTCTGAAGTTTAATAAAAATAATAACATTATGGTATGTTGGAATTCTGGATAGGACAACAGTCGGATGATGACAGAGCTCTGGAGGGGTATGTTTTATGCAGCGTTATAAACACACAGCACCATGGAAAGTAAAATGAGAGATAAAGTATTCAGATTCACATCAGGATGCAGTACAATCAGCCTGATGTCTGCACTGAGAAAAATAGTGGAGAAGATACTGGAAATGAAGAAAGAGTCAATCTGGACATTCCTATACCTGGAGAAAGTATATGACAATGTCCCAATGAAGCAACTTTGTGCAGTGGCATGATACTACCAGGTCCCTGGAAACATTGGTATAATTGCTACATGCCTTGTATAAGTACTGAAAGGCACAAGCCTAAACAGTGTTCAGACTCACATAAGGGTTCCCCGTGAGGGGGGTGTGGGGTGTGCATCATGCTTCAAATTTGAGTCCACTCCTGCTCGTACAGGTAATGAATTACTTCAGCAAACAGGTTGGAGTAGATAGACCAACAAAGATGCTGTATGCAGACAATGTGGCAATAGAAACAGACTCTCAACAAGAATTTGAGAAAATTGCAGTTGACTGGAATGCAATGGATGAAATGGAATGAAAATAAAGCTGTGGTTATAACAGCAAAGGGGAAAAATTAGAAGTTTAACATTCAGATAGGAGAAAAAAGGAACACATGAATAACGTCAAGTATCTTGGAGGCATGGTTGAAGAGAAGACAATTCTGAGATAAAAAGATCAAAGCTAGAATCAGAGTTGTTACAGCCAATTGGCTGAATATTTCAAGGATAGTGCATGACAGTAAAATCTCAAAGAAGCTGCAAAAGTAAGTTATACAAAACAGTGGCATGACCGCTGCTTCCCTGACCAGTGCTTCTTTATGGCACAGAAACATCTGCAGTGAAGTTTGGAGAAACCTAAAGTGATGGAAATTAAGAACCTGGGATGAGTAATTGAACATACCATGTGGAAGAGACAAATAAATGAGGACACTAAAGCCAAAGGCAAAGTAGCTTTAGTCACATATGCAGGAAAACAGAAAATGATTTGGTAAAGCAGATTTGGAAGAGACAGGAAGAATGCAATAGTGGATGAGGACAGACAGCCAATAAATAGAGGGTCTATATTAGATAACCAAAAGTTATCTTTAGCGAATGCTCACATGAGCAAAAATGCTGGGAATCGAAAGGTGTTTGTGAGGTGGTGGTACAGTGAGAAGTGGGTTATTTGCCCTTTCCTCACTGTAGTGCAATCTTGGAGTTGGAATATATAGTTAGCGGGGGGTGTGGGGGGTGCAGTCCCCAACAATACCAAGTTCTATTACCAGAATTTTCGCTCATGTGAGCGTTCGCTAAAGATAAACTTTCAGTTATCTAATATAGACCGTAAATAGATTGATCTTATGAGATAAGACCTGAAAAAGGAGGACATAACTATCAAAGAAAACAGAACCACGACTCTGAATAAAGAAAGGTGGCAAGAGTTGAAGCGCAGCCTGACCCAGTGTAAAATTGTGAAAATGCGGTTGATGATGAGGATAATTTTTATTATTGTGATAGAAAGATCTCTGATGAAAAACAATGTAGTCTGAATGATGACTTTTTTATATTAAAATGTTTACTTTTAATCTGAGGATCACACTTGTTTAACTAATTTTGTCTGAATACATTTCATGGTATGTGCCCATTTGATTTCTATTTTATATATTTGTCTCATGATATTGCAGAGTTACTGCTGCAGGGAATTTTGTTGTCTGTCTAGGTTCAAAACACCATGTTCTTGTAATAAATGTGCTTACTGTTAACATGTGGTTTCTGGGTTTAACTAAAAATGTTTTGAATATTTTTCAAGGGGTTTGATTTACGTATTGAGTGTCTTTCTTATTGCCATTATTATGTACTTTTCATTAACTGGTTTCCTTAGTACATTTCATTGGATTTTGAACATTTGGTATTCCTGAAAAACATTTGGCATAACTAGAGACTGTGGCAGTTAATTACTAGGATGAGAGAGAGGGCAATATGGTCGATATAGAGAAAGAGATTAAATATCTTTTAAGCTTGAGCAAAAAACCTGTTCTTTTAGCCTTTTGGTAGGAAGAAGTGTTCATATATGGGCATTACTTGAAAAACAAATGCCTTGTGAGCCTAAAGTTTTGAAATTGAGTACCTTCTGTAGTTATATTTTACAGGTATTAAAATAAAGGCCAAGTATGAGATACATTAAATTAATTATCAAATATACTGAAATGTACATGGCAGGTTTAAAGTGTGAGATTAAGGGACTGAAAAGTGAAAATATTTCATGAAGATATTCCAAAATGCAAATAAATTGTTCTTAAAATTTTGAAAGATGAAGATAAGACACTTAAAACTATGAGAAACTAAAATCTTAAAAGTGATGAAATAAATTATAAAACTGGACACATTTTTAAATGGAAAGTGAGACTGCCATAAATGACAGAAATATTAAATCTCAGGTAATCAAAAATTTAACAAGAATGATTTTGGTAATGTTGTAAATAACAATAAAATTATGTTGTTAAAGTTCATTCAGTTGTTAATGTTGAGAAATCAAAGGGAAATGCAAGTAACATTTACAACATTAACAGTGACTTACTCAATTTACCTTAAGCAACTGATCTTTTTAACAATGAGTGTTATCAAGCTATCTACATCAGGGACTAAGACATTTATTTGCAGTTACTTTTCTCTTGACTAGCCATCTGGCAGTTAGCACAGAAGATTATGACTCTGAGCTATAAACAAGAGTCTTATTATAGTTCATGGTTTGATTCTCATAGTACCCATGTACCTCCTGTTTGACTCTTTGCAAATAATTTAACCAGGCAGTGTTTTAGGACACTTAAAAAATTAGGACAGGCACCTCAAAGATTTCCTGGACCTCATGCTTAGTAACTACTTAGAAAGCTGTGTTACAAACTCTGAGGGAATAGAGGAAACTGATTCTTTACCAATATGAATCTAGGGTTCACTAGGCCTTTTCAACAAGGAAATGCAAGAAAAAGGCAGGAAGTGAATAAATCAATTTTAGGCATAGAGTCTAATAAATGAACATACTCCAAATCTGTCTGAGTGCACCGTAAATATCATTAATATTACAACAGTCATTAAATCAATCCAGGACTGCAACAGTTAACCTGCAGTATGCCCTCTGATGATGCGCAATCACCTCCGGTGAAGCAAAGTGACAAAAGTCACAGAAAGCTCAAGAAGAACAGTTACTGAATACTTCCTTTGATCCCACACCATCAGGAGGTGATTAACCACTCAAACATGTTACCTCTGTACTCTGACTCACTCTAAATCCAAGTAAGCATAGGTCTAACAAATCATGCAACACAAAATGTGAATACAGTTTCATACATACCACCTTCTAAATAATATCGTTAGTAAAAAGAAAGATGGAGCCAGGACCACAATTCTACAAAAAGTTATTGTTCAAAAATGTTTTTTTGAAAACTGGCATGAACAGTGCTACTTTAAGTGAGAAAAGAAACTTCCAAGTTTTCAGTAAGTGTCAAATTATGTTGAGAATAACTAGTCCTAGCAAAGTGTTCTAATTAATGCCACAAGGACAGGATGCAGAGCTCTATGTGTGTTCAGTTTATAGCTGAAACAGTGTCAATTAATTTGTTATAATCCATGTACTTGGAACCTCCCCCAGCAAAAGTCCAAATTACCCATCATAAACAGCTTGCCACTCTCAATGGGTGTCTTCTGGGAAAAGGAGAACCTTATCTCAGTAGCCTTGCTCATATATATACATATATATATATATATATATATATATATATATATATATATATATATATATAGGTATACATTAACAAACACACACACACACACACACACACACACACACATATATATATATATATATATATATATATATATATATATATATATATATATATATACACACACACACATATATTATATATATATATATATATATATATATATATATATATATATATATATATATATATATATATATATATATTTATTTAATTTATTTTACATTTGTTGACCGGGATAGTCCGACTGGATATATGTCCATTTTCAGCAGCGGCCCAGGGAGAAAAGCTCCAAGATAATAGTACACATTGAACATTTAGTAAATGCTAGTTTTAAGCAGATTACAGTCATAAGCAATACCAGCATTTAGCACATATAGTACTAACTTATTATAAAACACTTTACAAAACATAACATTATTTTCAAAGTTATATATACATAACATTATGTATGTATGTATTCAGTTTCCTGACAGTTGTCAGAGGAATAAACCCTCTGGATTACCATTCAGCCTGAGCTGCACAGTCTGTCACAACTGAAGAAAAAACAAAAAGACAATTTAATTCAACAGGGAGCCCTTTGAAAACAAAAGTTGTCATTTTACAAAAGCTTTCTGTCTGGTACAAAGTATAATGTTTACTTATAACAAGTTTGTTCTTAAGAAATCACATCATATCCCATTGTCAATTCCACATGCACCCTAGTGTATACATCAACAGCAATGCATGGTCACACCATGATCATGTCAGAACAGTGGTCCAGTGTGGGCACTCACTGGGGTGATCTCATTCATAACAACAAGGACAGAAGTATTTTATGCTGCAGCTAGCCCATTTGGATCATTCACACTGACCTTCTCAAGGCAACTGTTTAAGAATTGAATGCAGACTATTTGAATCTACTGCCATCCGCACTCTACATTTAATTCATTCAATCATGGACACGACAATGGAGGAAATCAAAGACTGAAGTGGACCGTTTAGTGACTGGATCAAAAGATAGTTTCTACCATCAAATTCCTGGCTTCTAGAACAGTTGTGAAAGTTAAATCTATGGAATGTCCAAATTTAGAAGTTGAATTAGAGCAACCCGAGTTAAGATGAAATTCTCCATTAAACCTAAATTCTCCAGAGATAACTACCTATGAGATGGAATTACTAGATCAATGAGGACATCTATGAAATGTTGCAGAAAAGCTCTAAGGTAGTGTGGTGGATGGCACACAAGGAGAAGTCTACAATTTGTTGCTGCTCCAAGGATAAATTCAAAGGAATTAGATTCTCCATCATCAGCCTTTGTCAGCTTCAGGCTAGATGAAATGCAAATGGTCATCCCTCCATCTGAGTGTCCTAGCTTAGAGTTGTGTATTACTTGATAATTTGGTGAAACATAAAAATCCAGGCACAGTCCTAAATTCCTAGCATATGTATCAAATGCCAATTAGACATATGAGATAAGTCAAATATAATACTTAGCTTATTTCTGATCAGCCTTGGATTACATAGCACAGTACCAGGCAGCTTTTCTGAGGAGCAGGTTCTGTCTTACTACTTAAAATGTAAGTCAGGCGCTTGAAGTATTGTCATAAAACAAAGAGGATGATGATTCACATGCTATTTTAGTCTTGTATGGTGCTTAGAAACCCTCAAGTAGAGGTTCCATCAGAGCAAGTAAGAAAGAACCTCCTCTTGGCTGCAGCCCTCTGAGTCCTCACCACCTACTGTTGCAGCCCTCTGAGTCCTCACCACCTCAAGCCTCCGATATTTAAGGGACACTTGAAGGTCACGAGGCAAAGAACAAAATGGGTGAAGAGACAGTGTAAGGTCTTGAGAATATGATAGTTTCATCAATAGTCCAGCAGGTATCAATTATAATTTATCAAGTCTAAGAATGGAGCAATATAATACAAGACTCTAGAATATTAACAGTATGAGATTACTAGCTTAGATACATTTCACAATGAAGCAAAAAGCAGCAAGTATATTTTTTGCCTGGGCAAAACTATAATCTTACTGTGAAACACTCAACACATTCAAAGTCAAATAATCACAATATGACTTTAATATCAAAGATTTACACAAGCCATTGTTCGCAACTGTAAGAAAGCATGGCGGATTGATGCCCTACACAGATTACCCCTTTGCTCTGGGCACTCTCACTATGGTCTAAACCATGGAAAGAGAACTAAAGGACTTCTGCAAGTTGAAAGAAAAATAAAAGATATTTATTTATTTATTTTCCCTTAGTGTATATAGTTAGGCATGACTGTAGTATAAGTGTACCGATAACAGCTAAGAGTATAATAATTCACCAGTTTGCAGCCATCCAATACTAACTGGCTCTAATCCCCATTAAGAAAAGATACCTCCTTACCGTACCTCTCAGCTTCTTAGTACAAGACATCTGGACAAAGTAAAAAATAATGGGGGGAAAGGTCCAAAATCAGGGACACATTTTAAATATTGCTCTTACAAATTTAAAAAGTTAATACAATAACAGGCTTTGCATTAACATACATTCTGTGACAGACATGAAGTCAACAATTCAAATTTTTGTCATTCTTTACTGACTATAATCAATAATTTGCCAGAAAACCACAAATCGTTTGAGGAACAGACCAGAAATATGAGGCAAAAATCTGGACATTTTGTGAAAATCTGGGCAGTTTAGATGTTTACTCCTTATTAGTATTAGAAACAGACACAGGGCTGACAATAAATAAAGCCCGGCAGACACAGGGCTGACAATAAATAAAGCCCTGCAGACACAGGGCTGACAATAAATAAAGCCTGGCAGACACAGGGCTGACAATAAATAAAGCCCGACATACACAGGGCTGACAAATAAAGCCTGACAAACACAGGGCTGATAATAAATAAAGCTCGGCAGACACAGGGCTGACAATAAATAAAGCCCAGCAGACACAGGGCTGACAATAAATAAAGCCCGGTAGACACAGGGATGACAATAAATAAAGCCCGGCAGACACAGGGCTGACAATACATAAAGCCCGGAAGACACAGGGCTGACAATAAATAAAGCCCGGCAGACACAGGGCTGACAATAAATAAAGCCTGGCAGACACAGGGCTGACAATAAATAAAGCCCGGCAGACACAGGGCTGACAATATATAAAGCCCGGCAGACACAGGGCTGACAATAAATAAAGCCCAGCAGACACAGGGCTGACAATAAATATAGCCCAGAGATAAGTACTACAACCTTTATGAAGGATTTTACTTATTTATTCAGTTGTTTAGTAATTGTTTCTGTTTGTTTATTCCTCTTTCTTAAGTACAACCTTTTCAAATTTAGCAAGTATGAATGCTTATACAGTAGAATTATACATGTGTACACATACATAAATATATACATATTTATAGAATTAGTAGAAATACTTTTGTGAATGAGTTTGCTGAAAAAATTGCATTACGATGAGCAGGATGCAGACAAGCATAGAGCAACTAGAAAAATCTTCGAAGCACTGCTACATTATTAACAATGGCATGGAAGTGAATTCTGTCAACCTCATGGATACCATTCAGTGCCATTAGAAGGCCAGCTGAAAACGTGACTCGACCTCAGTTTTGTAGCTTTCTCATTTTCATTACTTAAGCACATAATTTGTTAAACAGCAAATGTTTGGCTGACAAGTCACACAATTTGCAAACTATATTTTCAGTTGGCATGGTACTACCTAAAATGTTTTAGGATCTTTCACTTGGACTTTAGCCATTTTTCTCTGAAGGCCTATGCATCCAGATTGTATATATGTCTGAATGAGATGCCTTTTATTTGTGGTACTTATAACATTTGAGCCTCTGTAGTGTGTGGCTCATTTTGACCAGTGCTTCATTCCCCAATGTGTAAATAGGTTCATAGATAAGTACTAGGCTAGCTGCCCTTGCGAGCCATTTTAAGCCAAGTCAGTTTCTCTCAAAGGTGAGAAGCAAACCCTGTACCCTGTGTTTGTGAGGTAAACACTTCAATCCTTCCTCAAAAGTATCTTTTTGCTGGACTCAAACTCTTAATCAGCTTTGTACTTTATTTAAACTCACTGTACTTAACACGTTGTGCCATAGAGTTAAATTGTGATTGAACAGGATTACCACATAAACATAGTAGCTCAAGTTCAAAATGACATGATATGAAATCACCAAAATGTGAAAAAGGGGAAACTAAGTAAAATATTATGCTACAGAACACAGTTTGGCAACCTCAACCCCATATCGCTCATCCCCTTAACTTTACTATGCAAACTTCAAGGTCATAGCAGCATGAGTAATGGGGATTTTCTTTTTTCATGAATACTGCATGACCATTAAAATGCTATAACATGTTACTGGGGTGTGGTGTCACAGATCCCAAAAGTGGGTCCTTGCCTCATTGCAAAAGTCATGTTTTATCATAGCAAAAAGCATACAGTTAGCAAGACTTTGCATGCTCTTACATACTTATATGGCAGGAATTTCCTGACATGCATTGCCCTGTGTTTGATTAAGTAAATTTTGTTATTTTTTTCCATTGGTGCTCTGCAAATTAAAGATGTTATGTTGTCCTATCTCACCTTCATTCTTGCTGGTTGGTTTGGAGCTGAATCTCGGCTCTGACTCGGCCATATACCAAAGCTCGAGAGCTTCTACTGGCTCGAGGCTATAACCTATCCCATGGTGCTTAGCGGCTGTTCCCCAGATCTCGTTTGCCGCTTGAAGCTTTGGGATTGTCTTCGCTGGCTCAGGCTAGTAGAATTTAGTATTATACTCTGTTTTTTGGATATCTTTCCTAAAACTTACTACTTCTTCTTAGTTTACCTTTCCCAGTTACAGCATAGTGCCTTTTTGTGTGTTTGTAGTATTCTTGGCTATATTTTCCTTGCAGCTGTTCTTTTGAGCCTTGTTTTTCTCTCATCCCCTTATCTAGTTAAAGAATCCATTTCAGTTAGACGATTATTTTACCTTCTTACCTCCCTTAAGGAGTCACCATTTAAATTAGATGCGTCTCCTCGGGTTGGAGGAGATTATCATTTAATTTAAAGACTTCTCCTCCTCCCTATCCTTTCCATTTTTTCTTGTAAAAAACAAAAGGAAAAAAGCCTTTTCTATCTTGCTTCTACCTTTTATAGTACTTAAAATTTACTGTTGTATTAGTTTCTTTCACAGGTAAACATGTCTAAAGAATCTGTTAAGGAGCACGATCTGGATTTAAAAAATGCGATTCATGCACTCAGAAAATGTCTATAACAGACAGACACACAAGTTATGTCTACTGTCTAGGACCATCTCCAAGACTCCTGCTCCATTTGTCAAAGCTTCAGTGCAAGGGTCTTATAGGAGAGGAAAAATAAGCTCATTTTAAGGGGTTTGTTGAAAGTTGAAGAAGGTAATCAGACCTCAAAACTGGATGTCTAAAAAGGCTGCTTCTTCGGCTCCTATGTCTGAGCCATCAAGCATTTTCAAAGATACAGTATCCTCGTATCCAAAAGATATCGGTTCTGACAAATCTGGTCCTTCCTCAGTTCTATCTGTCTCCTCGGAACCATTGCGAAGCCGAAAAAGGAGTCGGTCACAATCCTTGGAACCTGTTCATTCGGTGCTGCAATCTCTTTTGTTACAGTCTGTGGCAGGTAGCCACAAATCATCAAGCCATTCATCTCAGTCCTCCAGATTATCAGATGATGATGTGGAGTGGGTCATGAAGATGTTGCTCCAGACCTGGGCCCTAGCAGAAATTCTCTCGAGCCCAACCATCACCCCCAGAGTAGAGAGTCAGTGCCCCAGGAAACCCTAATGGGTGGAACCTCCTCTTCCGATACCTCCCTGGAACATCCTCCTGAGGAGGTCCCTTGGAAGAGACAGTGTAAGAGGAAGCACATAGACTCCCCTGAGTCTGTCACTTCTGATACTGACTTGGAGGATTCAGAAGGGTCACCATGGTTGCCCTCTGAGGATGTCTCTTTTTCAGACATCCTGGATATCCTTAAGCAGAGGGGCAGCTGGAAGTCCCTTTCCCCTTCTGAAGATGAGTCAGTATATCTGGAGGCATTTGGCTCTCACCCTTCCACCTCTTGGGTTTCTCCACCTTTCGATCATGTCCTGGGTGTAGTGAGTCAGAAGGTGTGGGACTCTCCAGAATCAGTGAACCCCGTTCCACAAAGGCCAAATAAATTTATTACGGCTCCAGAGGACAGACAGTATCTAACTAAGGGAGTTCCAGTAGATGCGATGGTGGTGGCTGTGGCCACAAAGGAGTTAGCTGAAACTTCTGCATCTGTCTATCCACCGAATGAGGAGTCTCACACTCACATGATGGACAGGTACGGGAAGCGTACTTTCTCTTTAGTGGCCTTTACATTAAGGTCGCTGAATTATTTATCACATTTCACCTGACTTCAGAGGGATCACCTAAAAGTGCTGGGAGATATGCTACAAGGTGCTACAGCCCAGGACTTATCGGATAAGATTAATTCTCAGCTTGCAACCTTAACCTCCATCACTAACTGCACAATGTTCCTCATTTCCTATGCAGCTGATGGAGTGAGCAGGTCAGCAGGCACAGGAATAGCTCTTCAGAGACATTCCTGGATGTGCCTTTGTGAGTTTGCCGAACCCTTCAGATCTTCCTTCATTGATGCCCCCTTTGATGGCTCATCCTTGTTCGGGCTGAAAGCAAAAGAGACTCTCACCAGGAGCCAACAAGATGGTAAGACTCTCGGGGACTACACCATCCATTTATTCTCAAAACTAGGCATTACTATAATTTTTCTGCCCTCCCAGACCCTACTCTAAAGGTCAGAAGAGTGAAAAGATGTGGTTCCAGAAGTCCAAAGAAGCCTTATCTGACACTTGTGGTGATCCTTCCCCCAGAGGCAGAGGGAGAAATAACAATGGAAGACGTCATTCACACGGCAAGGGGGTCTGTAGAACCAGGGCAACAGAGATACGAGATACTTTTGCTGGTCGGCCCCTCCAGCACTCCTGAAAGGAAGCCCGACTGTCCGCCTCTGGAGGCTGTCGGGGGGAGGCTATCTCTGAACCCAGAAGCCTGGCTGAATTTGACTCAAGACAAATGGGTACAGTCCATTATATCCAGAGGTTACAACATTCCCTTTCACTGTTCACCTTGTCTGTCAAAGTTTATCCCAGACATTCCACCCGGTCAAAGGGATCAAGCAACACTAGAAATTCAAACGTTGCTAGAAAAAAAGAGTCATCCAAGAAGTCCCCGCAGACCAGCTAAGATCCTGAATTTACTTAAGGTTCTTTTTATTTCCAAAAAGACAGGGAACTGGAGACCCTTATTGAATCTCAGCAGACTAAACAAGTCAGTGAAGAAGTCAAAGTTCCAGATGGTAACACTGCAGTCTATACTGCCTTTTCTGAGACAAGACAATTGGATGTGCTTGTTAGATCTTCAAGATGCGTACTACCACATAAAGATGGCCAGGCGCTCCAAAAGATTTCTACACTTCCAGCTGGGAGCCAGTCATTACCAGTTCAGAGCTCTGCACTTTGGACTCACCACAGCCCCCAGAGTGTTTACCAAATGCATGGCAGTAGTCACGGCTCATCTGAGACGTCAAGGGTTTCAGGTGTTTCCATACTTAGACGACAGGCTCCTAACTGCCACCACCAAGCAGCTACTAATCAAAGCCAGGGACTACACCATCCATTTATTCTCAAAACTAGGCATTACTATAAATGCAGAAAAATCTGCCTTGTTGCCATCACAGAGTATTACCTTTATAGGTGCAGATTTAAACACAAACAACATGTTGGCTAAACTGCCTCTAGAAAGGATTCAAATGTTACGCAGTCAAGTGCTTATCTTGCTCAAAAAGAAAAAAGTACAGGCAAGATTTGTCCTGAAGGTCCTAGGCTCTATGGCATTATCTGGGACAGATGGTCCAAGGGGTTTGGAAAGATTACGAGTACCATTTGCACATCAATATCCTAGTGATGAGGGCGGTGCTTCTGGCGATGCAAGCATTTCAGAACTCTCTTCCCACAGGGACTATTGCAATTCAGACAGACAATATGTCGGGGGTATGGTACATCAACAAACAGGGGGAACCAGATCCTACCTCCTATGTTGAGAGGCCCAGAGAGTTTGGCAATGGGCGATATCTTCCCAATGCTTTCTGACGGCAACACACATCCCGGGGAAATCCAGTGTCATAGCAGACAGGCTAAGCAGAGCTATTCTCATACCTCATGAGTGGTCCCTGAATCAGGAAGTTTTGAATCAAATTTTTCGCAAATGGGGCCAGCCTTGCTGTGACCTTTTTTTCCACTCCCTTCAATGCCAAATGCAGCAACTACTTTGCCCTCATTTCCCCTCAGGGAGAGTCACCGAGGGATGCACTCATCCACGATTGGCCCCGGGACTTCTTTATGCTTTTCCTCTGTTTCCTTTGATTCCAAAAGGTATTCAAAATGCCAAGTCATTGAGTCACAGGTTAATCCTCATTGCTCCATATTGGCCTCATCAGATTCGGTTCCCTTTTCTTTGGCCCCACCTTCAGGAGGACCCATAGATCCTGGACCCAGTGCTGGATCTTCTGAAGCATCAGTCAGGAACGCTCCATCCTGCCCTTCAGAACCTCAAGCTGACAGCTTGGTTTTTCCACGTCCAATCTTAGCCAGGCTTCCAGAATTATCTCCTGCAGTATGCCACATTTTGGTCTGCTCGCACAAAAAGACAACTAGGAAACTTTACACAAGCAAATAGAAGAGGTTCTCTTGTTGGGCAGACAAAAAAGCACATAGCTCATTTTACAGCCTCTATACCTGCAATTTTGGAATTCCTGTCAGAAATTTTTAATCAAGGAGCAGCGGCGGCAACTATTTGAGTTCAACTAGCCGCTATATCTAATTATCAGGTGGGCGAACTCTGATCCAGTGTAATGTCCCACAAGTTATGCAAGGCCTTCCTCAGGGGTACTTTCCTGTTAAGACCTCCTCTAAGAGAACCTTCTCCCACATGGGATCTAAATTTAGTATTATCAGTGTTGATTCTTCCCCCCTTCAAACCAGCACCCTCCTGTTCTTTAAAACTTTTATCCTGGAAAACTCTCTTTCTAGCAGCAGTTACCTCAGCTAAGAGGGTTTCAGAGTTGCAGGCCTTATACATCAGTCCTCCTTATTTGATCTTCCACAACGATAGATTTTCTCTCAGAACAAATCCTTCCTTCTTACCAAAAGTCTGTTCTGAAACAAATTTAAACCAATCTATAGAATTGTCTGCGTTTTTTCCTAATTATAGCAACAAGGCAGAATATAAGCTTCACCAACTGGATCTACATAGACAACTGCACTTTTATTTACACAGGACGAAAGATTTCAGAAACTCAAATCAATTGTTTGTGTTCTATTCAGAAACAAAAAAGGCCAGGCAGTCTCAAAAGTTACTTTGTCCAAATGGCTTACTGAGACTACCAAATATGTTTATCAATCTCATAATAAAGAACCACCAGGGAAAGTGAAAGGAGATTCAACTAGAGCAGTGTCTACTTCCATTGCCTTTCAATCCAGACTTCCATTGGATTCAATGTGTGCTGCTGCTACATGGATCAATCCTCACACCTTTATCTCTCATTACAATGTAGATGTGGCCTCCCAGAACAGGGCATCCTTTGGTTCCACTGTCCGGAAGAGTTTATTCTCTTGAACCACCCAAGAGAAAGGTGCTGGGGACTCTGTTCCAACCAGCAAGAATGAAGGCAAGATGGGACAACATAACATAAAGAAGTTATGTACTTACCATAATGTTCCATGTTTGTTGCCCAGTATCTCACCTTCATTCTTGCGTCCCACCAAGCCATCCCCTTCCTGGAGGATCTACAATTGGCGAATATAGTCTGATTCCCATCTTGCCTTCCTTTTACCTTTATGACCAATATATTTCATATATTTTCTCTTTCTGTATGTTAATCATATCATAGGAAGCTCTCTCCCTCAAACGACATCTGGGGAGCAGCCGCTAAGCACCATGGGATAGGTTATACCCTCAAGCCAGTAGACGCTCTCATGCTTTGGTATACAGCTGAGTCTGAGCCGAGATTAGGCTCTGAACCAACCAGCAAGAATGAAGGCGAGATACTGGACAACAAAATAGGGAACGTTATGGTGAGTACATAACTTCTTTTCACTAGTTTCAGTTTTCTGGTACTTGATTAGTGTACTTGAGTGTTGATGTTCTATTATGAGCCTTTCATGTGTCCTTTTGTCTTTATTCTTTAGGGAAAGGAGATGGATGTCTCTTATCATGGGTAAAGAACAGAGAGAGTGTGAGCACTAAAACTCTGGGATTCAGTTCTATGGAAACAATAATATGTTTTTTTATACAGCCTGCTGTCCACAATTACTAAATTTTAGTCTACTGTATTAACAGAGCTCAGCTACACTTGACTTCCTTGCCTGTGTACCCAGAGTGTTATGCTTGCATCTAGTGCCATCCAGGCAAAAAAAGTACTTTAATTGGAAAAATCATGCCTCTCTAAGTCATTTAAGTGTACTGCTACAGTTTTCTCAAATTAGTTATTGCTTTTAAAAGCATTTTAAGACTGTAAAGTGCATCAGTTTCTCATTGCCCTTGCAGATGGATTAATTGCTTTATATCATCTTAAAGTGTTGTCTCAGCTAGTTGTTTGAATTAATTTTGTTTGCTTTACACTTCTGGCCCATCTTTGTGTGTTTTTACATTAAGAAGACTACTTCAGACTACTCATCTAGTGGCAGTAGGGGTTAGCCTGGTCTGCCTGAGTTAGGAAACATATAGGAATGCTGAAAGTACAGTTATTTTATTGGCCAAAGGGCTATTTAGTCAGATTACTCAGTTTTGAGTGCCTGTATTAATTTAGTACAGTAGTAGGGGTTAACAATGCCTTCTATAGACACAGGCATCTAGAAACTAAATTTTATTTTACCTATAAAACTACCTCTGAAACTGTACCAAGTAGCATTGACTTTGACTTGACTTTGACTTTTTTTAATAATTTACCTATTTCACCAATTATTGCTACTACAGTTGGACATCAACTCCCACTTACATACTTGCATTCTAAGATTCCTCACTGAAAGGCTTCAAAGGGTGTGTGTGGGCGACAACAGTTCCAAAAGCATAACCCTGAATACAGGAGTACCACAGGGGTGCATCTTAAGTACTCTCCTATTAACCTCGCTGACACATTACTGCATGGCCTGACATGAGTCCAATAAAATCATCAAATTCGTGGATGACACCACTGTCATAGGTCTGGTCAGAGATGGACAGGAGATGGCCTATCGGAATAAGATCAAACATCTGTTAGGCTGGTGTGACAACAACAACTTAGTGCTGAATGTTAGCAAGACTAAGGAACTGACTGTGGATTTCAGAAGGTCTCAAGAACTACACCAACCTCTAGAGATGAAAGGGATAACAGTGGAAAGGGTCATAAGTACAAAGTTTCTGGGAGTACATATCACTGAGGACCTGTCCTTGTCAGTCCATGTATCTTAACAGTCAAAAAAGCTCAGCAATGCTAGCACTTCCTAAGGAAAATGAGGAAGGCAAAACTATCGAAGACCATTTTCCAAACTTTTTATAGGGGTACCATCAAAAGTGTCCTTACCAATAACATCGCTGTTTTGTATGGGGGCTGCAACACCTCTGATCATAAGGCTCTTAGGTGAGTTGTAAGGGCAGCAGAGAAAATCATTGGTTCCTCTCTTGCACCTCTGGAAGACCTACATGAATCATGGTGCATCAGTGCAGCCAGGAGGATATCCAATGATCCTTCGCACCCTGCAAAGGGTATGTTTTCTCTCCTCTACTCCGGTAGAAGATACAGAAGTATGCACGGTAGGACTTCTACCCTTAACAACAGTTTCTTTCCTCTCTCCATCAGACCACTGAACTCTTGTGAAAAATGAGCTAGGAGACTTTCAATGCATTCTTCCCCTCCTACCACACAGTTATGCTATTTATCTGACTGTACAGATCCTTACATATCCAGGCTTTGTTGCACTATAAGTATTGAGCTTTTTCATGTGCAACAACTAACTGATGTGTATATTTAATGTTGGTTCATACCTTACTGTAGGACTCTATGAAGTGCAATATAAATCACACTGTGCAATAGTCATGCTGACCAGTCCATATGCTGCTTAATTCTTATGTTATAGTAATTAGTAATGTTATGCACATGCTGATACTCAATTATCTTTATATGTAAAGTGTGTCTGGTCATTATGTTATTATTTTATTCTAGTGTTACTTTTATTTTTATCATAGGTTCATAGATTCATAGGTAGGTACTAGGCTATCTGCCCAAGGGCATTTATAAGCCTAGCCAGAGTGTGTCAGCTTTTGCCACCCCATTGATTAATTAACTGATCCTCTGTCAAGCTGAGCCAATGAAGTGATCCCAGGGGTGTATTTTCTGTTACCCATCCACTCATCAAGGTTTCTCTTGAAGAGAGTTAGTGAGGGGATCTGCCTGATGTAGTTAGGAATTTTGTTCCAAATCATGTGGAGTCTCTGTGACAGGAATCTATCCCTCCAGCATGTTCTATTTATTGTTGTGGCGAGATTTAGCTCACTAGAGCGCGTGGCTCACAGTGCATTGGATTTCTTTAGGTGGAGCATGTCCATCAATTCTGAGTTGGACATGGCTTTCTAAGTCAGGCAGACATTACCTCTGAGTAAGCGATATGCCACTGAGTACAGCCGGAGTTTTTTCAGTCGGGCTGCATAGGACATATGTCTGAGGTGAGTAATCCTCTTGGTGAGGTACGTTTGTGGTCTTTCCAGCTGTTGGAAGTGTCTTATGAGGTACATCCCAAATGGGGCATTATACTCTATGATGGGTCTAATGAGTAGTAGAGGGGCACTATAACCTCTTTATTTCTAGATGCAAACCCTTTAGTAATTAGATGGGCCACATAGAAGGATTTCCTAACTACTTTGGCAATATGATTGTCAAAGGAGAGATTATTATTTACCTGGGTCCCCAGATCTCTTATTACCTCTTCTGTATTAAGGGAGCTGCCACCTATGTGGTAATTCGTGGGTATTTTGTTTTTCCCAAATGGGATGACTATGCATTTTTTGGCATTTAGCTTGAGGCCATGACTTTGACACCATGTGTCCGTCTCAGTAAGGACCTTTTGGAGGATGTGCGTGTCACCTGGAGAGTCAATTATGGCTCCCAGTTTGCAGTCATTGGCGAACTCGGTTAGCCATAGTCCTCCTGTGTTTGTCTGTACTTCTGAGAAGTATATGACAAACAGTAGGAGTCCCAGGACCGAGCCTTGAGGGACACCACTTGTGACTGGTTTAGGGTCGTCCTGGTGCCCGATATTCTTACCGTGTGAGTTCTGTCTGTAACCAGTTAGCAACCCATCTCATGACATAAGGGTTTATGTTCAGGCTGGTGAGTTTTTCTGTAATACCCGAGTGGGAAATGGTGTCGAAAGCCTTGATGAGGTCAAGGTAGGCTGTGTGAACCAGCTTTCCCTCATCTATGGCCTTGGTGACTGTCTCGAAGAAGTCAACCAGGTTTATTAGGCATGATCTGTCCTTAACAAAGCCGAACTGGGTCGGGTCAAGTATCTGGGTTTTCACTTGTGCATCTGTGATTTTTGGGACACTACACTTTTCGGGTATTGTTGTGAGCCCTTTTGGAGGTGAGTGGAGGGGTGAAGTTTGCACTGAATCTATCTGTCAGGATGTTGGCAATATCAGTAGGTTCAGTATATTTTGTGCTATTTTGCACTAGTTCACTGCATATCTGCGAGTTGCCACTTAGATTCTTAACATAGCTAAAGAAGGCTTTGTGGTTATCTTTTGAATCCTTGGCTAGTTTTCTTTCGAAGTTAGCCTTGGATGATTTAATGAGGGACCTTAGTTTCTTACTGATACTGATTAGGGATGTCTTTCCTTCTTGGGATTTGATTTTTTTCTGAACTAGTTTCCTCCTTCTATTGTATAGGCTGTTTATGGCAGGGGTCCACCAAACTGGTTTCCTTCTCTTAGAGAAGTGAGTCTTGGTTTTGCTAGGGATGTCATGATCCATGCATCCTTGTAGGTGCTCATAGAGTGCATTTGTAAATGTTTCTGCATCTTGGGCAGCGTTATCCTTTACCGTGGGGGCTGTGAAACTTACCACCTCTGTCTTAAGTAAGGTGAAGTTTGCTTTAGAAAAGTTTTTTACTGTGGTTTCCTTAGTTGGGGGTGGTGGTGGGGTGTGGACATCCAGAGTGATTAGTTTATGGTCTGATCTAACCAGTGACAGGTTGACCTCCGGTGTGGAACACCTGTCGCCCATGTTGGTAATGACCCGGTCCAATATGTTTTCACCTCTGGTAGAGGAGTTTACCAGCTGATCCAGGGTGTTTGAGTTGATGAATTCCAGGAAGCGCTGGGCCTGGGAGTTTGTACTGGAGTAGTTTTCCCAGTGAATAGTAGGGTAACTGAAATTGCCCAATATCAGGGTGTTCGGTAGGACCTTCATGTTTTCCAGTGTCTCCAGAAAGGTGGAGTGTATCATGTTATTATATTATAATTATTCTCTGTATGTATGTTTTTGCACTGGGAATGAAGTATTGCAGTTTTGTTCAGCTACACTGTGGTGTAATTCTGAATGACAATAAAGTTTTCTTTGACTTTGACTTTCTTTTACTTTAACTAAGATGCTTATAGGGCAATTAGTTTGTGCTCTGAGGAGCATTGCCCCACAAATTTTATCTTACATAGCCTTACCTTTTCTCTAGCTACAACATTACCCTAGCTAGATGCTATTAACCCCTCATGTACCACATCCTTTTTTGGTCACCTAAAAGGGACCTGACACTGTGGATATGTACTTTCACAATTGCTTCCCAGCCAGTCTGGTGAATATGGGTATCTTGAGGCAGTGTAGCAAATGTCTCATATTCACTGACAACCAATTAATCCTTAAATAAATGGACACATTATGTCAAAGATTGTGTTTATACAACATCACTGGATAAAATAATAATCAGGCTGTCAGTAACACACACTGCACACATCACACATAGTCTGCACCTGACACAAAGACCAACATATGCTGAGGCACTTAAATGCAATATTCCTAAACCCCAAAGAGTGCCAAGACATTCCACCTGCAGCAATTATCCTCAACAAACCCAAAAGCACTTGAAAGAAATAGCACCCAATACTATACATACAGCCACACCCCATGGAGTCTCAACCACAAATCACATAAGGCAAGACAACAACCTACCCAAAACTCTAGTCACAGGGGACTCCATTGTGAGACATTCTGATGCCACAATCACCAGACTGAACAAAGAAAAAATGATGGTCAGTTACCTATCGGGAGCCAGGATCCAGCATATTACACACACACTCAGTTCATTGGACCACAAGTACCATTATGACTCATTCATAGTCTATGTGGGTGTAAATTACCTGAGGCATACCTCCATGGACTACATGAAGATAGACATTTTGGAATGCTCAGATTATGTGTCCCAGGATTGTATGACCCTAGCACTGAACAGCTTTTTACCTTCTCCAAGGATGATGTCAAAATACAAACAGACAATGACTGACTTTAAAAATTGACTTAGTTTCTGGTGTCATTTTATGGGAGGCACAGTATTTGTCACCATGGAATGATATGGCTAGCAGATCATATGTTTTTCCCAGGATGCTTTGCACTTGTCCCCTCTAGCCTTTTGAATAATGACTAAAATGTTGTCCTCCCTCATAGTATCCTTTTTTAGGTAATGCCATAATGACAAATCTTCCAGCATAGCAAAATCGACCAAAGAGAATCTAAACATGTTACTGCTCGATCTCAGTAGTTTAAACAAGAAACTCTTCTCCCTCCAAGCCTTCTTTACTTTGGAGAATGTAGACATCTGTGTGCAGTTATGGAAACATTGTTTAAAGCCATGAAGTATACCACTGCAGTGCAAGACTAAAGTGCTTTCCATGCATTTGGACCAGCCACTGCACAGGCAGGGACCAAAGGTGGAGGTGTCTTGATCTACATCAGTAGCAAACACACCTTGAGATTGAGCAAACAGGATGATGTTCTTCAGTTTCTCCAAGACCATATTATCATAGATAAAATCCCATTTCATATCTAGGAAGCTATAGTGACCTAAGAAACCCATAGCCCATAATTAGACCTACTTGAGACCCTCACCATTAAACCAATACGATATTAATGGACAACTTTAATTACCAATCTATAAACTGAGAATTCGAAATGACCCTAAACTTGCAGGTCCAGAGATGCCTGGATGTTGTAAACACACACCCTGGAATAGATGTTATATATAGTTATTATGCCGCCTAGGGGAGCAATGATACTAGGCCTGGTACTCACAAATATGGAAGTATGCTGCACACCCCTTCCAGCAAAGTCCACTCTCAGGTAAGGTCCAACCAAAAAGCCATCTCCTTCAAAATAAAAATTGATTCTGTAATAACAGCAAACCCTGTAATGGTCAAGAAACTACTCCAAGGCAAACTTCCGATTATTAAGAGATCCGCTGCAAAATGTCAAGCCCCTCCAAACTAAGAAAACACACAACCTTATGTAGAATTGTTCACTGAAACCCTGCAAAATCATGTTAATTGTTGCAATGAGACAACTGTGCCTACCTGCATAAAGCAGAATAAAAAAATAATAATAATAAACATAAACAGGTTGTACAACAAAAGAAAAACTAGCATATCTAAAATTAGGCAATGCATTGGGAGGCAAGATAAAAACTCTGTCATCATGCTAAATATACAGTAGGACAAATTAAGTCTACCAAAGACAATTTTAAGGTAATGAAAGCCTCCCAGGCAAAACACAACACTAACATTTTTTTAGTTATGATCAAAACCTCAAAAGTAGGGGCTTTCCAAGATGGCTGCACACTGATTAACAGCTTAACTTCAGCTATCCCAGTGTGAAAAAAAAGAAAAGGAAAGACAAGGCCAGGAACTCTTCACTTTTAATAAACTCAGTTATTGGCTAGGAAGTACACTGCCTGGATTCCAGCAAAGAAAACTAAGAAAGAAAATCAACTAGAAAAGGTGAAGAGAAAACACTGACTAGGAAGAAACCTGCAGGTGTTCAGCAAAAAGCAATTTAAGCTCTAGCTTTGGTGTAAGAGATGGCTTCCAGTAATCTACAGGAAAAATAAGTCAAATGTGCTCAAAGCTGATTAAAATAAACATAACACTGAAGGAGTAAATCAACTCAAATAACAAAACACTAGAAAAATTGAAGAAGCTTTAACAGATATTCAGATGAGCTGATAAAACTGCAAAAGTCAGACATTGAACTAAAGAAAAGGCTGGCTGAGTATGAAACTGTTAAAGAAGAGTTGTTAGAATAAATGGTAGAATTAGAGGGCAGAGCACATATTTTTATGAAAGCGCAAATAAGCAACTGGATTTGTATTTCACTGAAGAAAGTGTTAACTGAAAGGTCACACAGTGTGTATGCTCAGAATTTGGTCATGAGAAAGCAGCCAAGACCTGTATTAGTAAAGATGCAAACAAACCAACAGAAAGAGTTGACCCTGACAAAACTGTGGCAAAACTTTGGAGACAGTAGAGTGCTTGTGGAAAATGATCATTCATTGTACACTACGCAGAACAGAGACTAATTTATTCCAGAAATCAGTGAATGTCAAGAGACAGGTGTGAGATTCAAGCTGCTTGTATCTAGCTGTCTTCAGAATATTTTCCTGGAGGATCAAAGTAATTTTTTTGATGCAGAACAGGGTGAAGAGTAAAAACAAAATTTTCTAATAAAAAGTAAACCATTTGGCACAAGGAGACTCTGCTTCTCATTCTTCTGATAATAACACATGCCATGCAGAAGGACTTTGCCAGTGAAACCTTCTCTGTTGTTCCAAAGGAAACTGCTTGAGAGACAGAGAAATGCATAGGAGTTGACTAGAAGAATCAGGAGTACCTCGTCATTGAACTGGAATCTGGAGTTGGGAGACAGAGAGATAAACAGGAAGAAGACCAGCAACATGGAAACTAGTGCATAAAGGTGAGACTGCAAAGCATCAATTGTATTTGTGAAATACAGCTGTATAAAAAGTGGAAGGAGTGGACATTTACTGACTTTGTTAAACTTGTAAGGAACTGGAAAGCATTTGCCTCACTTCATGTCATTAATGTTTGGATGATCACTAAGGGGAGGGGAAGAGGAGGAAAACATGTAACTGTAAGTAAAAGAATGCCTATTCTATGAAATGTTTCATGATATACATTACATGTTTATAGGAAAGCATTTTAATTGTTCTTGCATGTGATGAAGATACTAAAGTAAATAGATGCCTTTTTTCCTTTCTTTCCTCTTTTTTACTATTATAAAATGTAGGCACTACAATGCAAAAATGAGGAAAAAGGCCAGACAAAAGCATGTTAATAGTCAATAGGCTATATTCCTAGAATGTCGGGGTGGGGAATATGGTGCAAAAGTACACATATCGTAATAAATGTAGAGCTGATATGTTTTCAATACTTTTGGATCGGTGAATGTCTGGATTAAGTTCATTGGCTTAATTTAATAACAAATTTTAAATGGAAACAAGTAAATAAGAGAACACAGAATATAATAAAATATTTTCCTTTAGCAATAACTGTTTCAGCTTGTCTTTAGAAGACTCCAGCTGAGAACTACATTTTGTTTCTTTTACATTTCCATGACAACAAACTGATAATAGGGTGATAAAAAAGCCAGAATGCTGGATTCTTCAAGTCTAAGCTTTATTTTTTTCTGAAAGCATGTAAGTTGTTTTACACATCTGCGAAGGACATAAAGATAAACAAAGAACAGACACCAGTTAGTGCAAGTAGAAACACAGGCAATAACGTGTCATAGCATGGATAACCTCAATTTTTAGGTTAATGAAAACCTATGTTTGCAGGTGCCTATTTGAGGACAATTGTTCCTATTAGTATTTGAAGATATACATGGTTGTCTGTACTTGTATTATGTTAACAGGTTATGGAGGTGTCTGGGGGATGTTTTTTGAGGGTTTTCATATTATCTTGGAATCTGAATGGTCTCATGGATATTGACCAAAAGGAAACAATATTTAATTATATTAAGAAATGCAGAGTACAAATAGCAATGCTACAGAAGACACATGTAAAAAGAACTGAGCAGATGAATTCGATAAAGAAAAGATTTCAGGATGGATATTCAACAGAACATCTGGGGAAAAGGAAAGCAGAAGTACTTATATTAATTGCTAGCGGAGCTCAAGATAGAATAGGAAAAAGCATAATAATGTCAGTTTTGTAGAAGTAAGGGGCTACTGACAAAGGATGAGGATTGTGCTGTCAAGTATTTGTATTCTACCTAAAACATTTTATTATGGAGCTTAAAAACTGAGAGAAATAATCAGCTTTCAGCATGGAATATTACTTATTAGTGGGGACTGGAATTTGATTTGCAACAATGAAGATATATTTGGGAGCTTAAAAGGAAATGTATAACAACAAAGGGTAGATGTCTGAAGAAATTTATAAAAATATTTGGTATGAGAGACATGAATTCAATAATAGGAACTCAAAGAAAATTTACATATTATCCCCCAAGGTACAATAACTGAGCTAGACTAGACAGAAATTACATTTCACAGAAACGTGCATTTAATTGAGAACTTTGGCATAGATCTAATAGCTCTTTCAGATTATGCACTAATAATTACTAAGATAAAAATGCAGGGTAATGAAATAAAGATGAGACATTGGCACTTCCCAACTACCTGTTAAAAAAGAGGAATTTAAGGAACGGGTAGTGTAAATTATTTGGTTGTTATTAGGGAAGATATAAAGTACTCCAGAAGTTATAGCTAGAGAGAGGGATAAAATGAAAGTGCAGTTTAAAAATAGACAGCAGACAGAACAACTGGGCAAAGCGACCAAAGGTGCTTTCCACAAAACCAACAGGAAGCCAAAAAATGCCAGAAGAGACACAACCACACAATAATTCCAATAAACTTAGAAAACATTAATGAATACACAAAGCTTTCAAGCAGTATAGCAATTTTTTAATGTTAACATACATAATTACAAATCATGGACTGTTAACTAGCAAAAACACAACAATTATCCAATGAATTAATATAAACAATCCATAAAATATTTTACAATATTTAACTAATATGCAGCCCAACCATATTAAAAATGTTGCATCAAAATAATAAAAAAAATAATATATGCAATTAATAAATCACTCATATATTACCAGATTTTATCTTTAACACTGATTTAATGCTAATAGTGGCATTAAAACCTGGTGAGCAATCAGCCCGCAATAAACCGCCACCTCTTGGTGAAATCTCTGTATTACTCTAAATCTGAAAACATCACTATAATCTGTAACAAGAATATGTTTAAATATTTTTTTTAGAGTTCTTTCTCTTACTATCTGATAGGTGGGAGTAAGTGCTTTCTTTTAATTTCCTATTACTTTTGTCTGTATTGAAAGCAATACATTTCCTGCATGTTGCTAAATAAACAATATTCTCAGAAGTATATGAAACAAAGCATTTGAAAGTATATTCCCTATTAGTAATAGGATGTTTCAATGCATCTTTAGTTGTAATATAAGAACAAAAAATGACAATTTAAACAACGAACAGTGTAATTTGTTGTGACATTTATAACTTGTGTGTTATATAAAACTTTAGAACATAACTCTTTGTTATATATTTCTGTTCCTTTTAAAACTAAATCCTGGTGCATTACTTGCTATATATATTTCTTTCTGGCACTGTTTACATGATAGAGTATTTCTGATCAGATCTTCTATTGTATTTCATTGCATATCTAACTATAGAAAGATTGTCATAATTTTATTTTTTTATATCAAGTTTAGAGAAATACAAGGTTGCTGTTGTAATATACTCTGATATCACTTTTAATTTGTTCAGTTGTAAAACATCAGCTTTATAGCTCCTGTCTGCAATGTCTAACAACATTTTGTCCATCCATTTATTAAAATTCTAAGCATCTTTATTCATGCCTCTCAAACTCTTAGTGCAAGAAATGTGGACAAAACCTAAAACAGTGGGGAAAAAGGCCCAAAATAGGGACACATTTTATATATTGCTTTTATAAGTTTAGAACATTTCTAGAATAATAGGATTATTGTCTGCATGCATTTATTGAAAGATAATGAAGTCTGAAACTTAAATGTATGTCCTTATTTACTGACTTCCATCCTCACTGATTTGCCATCAAACCACAAATTTTATGAGAACAGACCAAAAATATAAGGCAAAAATCTGGACATTCTGAAAAAATGTGGACAGTTGAGAGGTACATCTTTATTCAGCCAACAAGCTCTTAAAAATTGATCACAAACTACTCCATTAAAAACATTATTCATAAGCATTATATCCAATAATATACAAGTAGTTTCCACTTGTTTTGACAAATTATCACTATGTTTACATAAAAATTCTCTAATGGCTTGTATCCCAGAATCATTTGGGATTACTGTAGGCAATGCGTTCACATCTAATGTTACAAGCATGAAATTATTAACATTCTCTTCATGTCATGAATAAAATTGTTGTAAAAAAATCATTTGTGTCACATATAAAACTTTTAACAAATTTTAACATGGCTTCAAAATCCCTTTTCGATATGCTGATATTGGTTCTGTAACCCATCCATAACCAGACACTATTTGATGCATAGAAGGTTTGCATACATCCTTATGGATCTTTGGAAGTCCATATAATATGGGTAAGACAGAAGACGTGACATTCATATACAGTACCTATAATTATCAACAGTAATATCATGACTAAGTTGTAAATCATAAATGAAATTTTTAACTCTGTATATAAGCTGATTCACAAGCACCTTATTTATTTTATCAAATGTTGAGGTTTCACTCAAAAACTCTAATGTCATGGTTACATGATCTTTTTTGTTCAAAATAACAATAGTGCCACCTTTATCAGTCAATTTATTATATCTTTATTCATTTGTAATTTATTCAGGGCTTCAGTCTCATTCCTAGTCATACTTTTTTTCTTTCCTTATTCATAAATATTTCATGGATTTATTGTTTACAAATATTATAAAAATCACTAACAACTGGTTGACCTATCAGGGTAAAAATACTGGACTGTTTAAGGTTTAAGTCAACCTCATTTTCTTTACCGTGGAAAAACAATTTCAAATTCACATTTCTTACAAATAAACATAGCTCAGTCAAAAACTCATTAAGTTTTCTGCCACTTGATGGTGCAAATGTCAAGCCCTTGTTTGATAAACTAATCACATACTCCAATATCTGATAGTCCGAAAGATTTCAAATGAATTAGTCTGAGATTACTGTTGTTGTTGGACCTGTTTCTTTTTTCTGGTTACAAATATCTCATATTTCTGCCATATTTTCTTACCTGACTTCTGCCTCTCACATTCAATGCATCTCTATTCCACAAATGTAATATTTCTGGCAAATGTACACTCATTTGATGTTGGGTTTATTAAAAACTATATTCCCTTTATTATTGGTATATTTTGGTATAGATGGCAAGTTGCTTGAATCAGCTGTAGAAAGATTATCACCCAAACTATTACTGTTAGGAGAAACAGATACATTGCTACTCATAACTTGTTCTGCCATTATTTCAAATGTATCCAGTGCAGCCAGAGAGGCCCCTCCCAGTACACTTGTATTGGACAGAGCATCCTTGGACAACATATCATTGGTAGCTGACACTATCAATCTTTTTTCCAATTTAGGCTATGAAAAACAATATGATCATTCTTAAAGTCATTAACATCTCTAATTAACATATGTTTTTTAGTGGCAATCAAAATATTTTCAAAAATACCAAGCTGATCGAACATATTATTATATTGTTCCAAACATGTGCTAAAAGATGTTGAGCTAGCTATCTTAGTTTCTATCAAGTTATCATTTACCATCATTGCTTAAGTATCAACAAAAAGGTTATTCATAAAGTTCATATACTCACTGTCCAATTTAAGATTAAGCTCTTGCCATTGATTAAGGAGTGTAAGATAAATATTACTATATGTTGGCATTTTCAACACACATAACCCTCCTGGAACAACTCCTAAGGCTAAGTATGCTTGAAACCTTAGCTGTTACCACTAAATAGTTTTGAAACAAATAGTTCTGATATTCATTGCAGGGTCCATCAGAGTATGTTGGATGATATTAAATCACTGGAAAAGAAAGTACAGAATTATAATTGATTGCAGAGGTAGCGATCAAGTTTTCAAGCATACTTAGCCTTAGGAGTTAAGAGTTCATGAAATGTAATTACGTATTCTGCTCATTGGTATTTATTAAAGCATTCTTAGTTTTCAGAATTATTGTGTGGTTGTATCTCTTGTTGCATTTTTTGAGTTTAAAAATATGGTAGAAATAAAAGAAAAAGAGATATGGTTAAGAAGTAACAAGAATAATTTAGAGGGGCTGGCCAACATTAAAGTATTGCATAATAGGGGGAATCTCACAGAACAAGAAGAAGCACACTTGCAGAGTGCTAAAGAGAAAATAATGGTGTATCTTGATAATTTACATGAGAGTAGAAAGACTGCTGTTAAGCAGCTGTTTTTAGATAATAACTGTAGAGCACAAAAACTTTTAGTACAATGTCTTAGGCAAAAGAAAGGGTTGTTGCCAAACTTAGAGAGCCTATAACAAGAAAAATAACTAGAGGTCCTGTCGGAATATTAGAGATATTTTGGGAATTTAATGAAAATATGTATAAAGCAGAGAAGTGGGGAGCTCAAAAAAAGCACAAATGGAAATACATATAGAATACTTAAATATGCCAAGGTTAGAGGTAGATGATGCTCAACATTTAACAGTTAAGATAGGAGGAAATGAGATAAAAATAATGATGCGTCATCAATCTGCAGGAAAGTCTCCAGGAATAGATGGTATTTCAGTGGAAGTTTGAAACGTGGGAGGAAAGAAAGTCATAATGATCTGGAACATTTCTTTAACAGTATTTTAAAAGGAGGGGAAGCACCAACACCCTGGAAAAAAAATGTGGTGGTTGTAATACTTAAAGACGGTAAGGATTCATCAGATCTACCTTTATAAAGGCTCATTTCAATTTTAAACCATGATCATAAACTGTTTATATCTATAATAGCTAAATGAATGGCAAGGGTGTTGCCAAAATTGATAGGTATGGGCAAATGTGGTTTTGTGGAGAGGAGACAAACATTTGACAACATTAATAAACAGGACTTATCCAAAGACAAGCAGAGTATAAGAAAACACTGCTGTTGTTGGTGGGTCTTGATGCAGAGAAAGCGTTTGGCAGAGTAAACTGGGATTTATGAGTAGGTTAATGGAAGCATTTGCATTTGCTGATATAATAATAAGGTTAATTAAGAGGATATATGAGGGATTGGAAGCAAAAATTAAAGTGGGAGGGTTCTTGTCTGATAAGTTGTGTCTAAACAGAGGAAACAGACAGAGGTGTATTATTTCCCCTTTGCTATTTGCGTTATATTTAGAACCATTCACAAAGAAAATAAGGGATTCAGAAATTCAAGGATGTAATGGGCATGATATCCAAGAAAAGTTGGTTTTATTTGCACTTGATATTATTTTGTACCTGATAGAACCAGAAAAGCACATCTCAGTGTTATGGAACATTCAGTTCCAGTTATTCTTTTCAGGATATAAAATTAATGAAGGTAAAACAAAGATTATAGCTGTAAAATATGTATGCAAACATAAAGTGTTCCAGCAATACCCATATTTATGGGGACACAATGAAATGACACTTTTAGGAGTATGGATTAAAATGAATTCTGTTATAGCAGCTAAAGATATGCTCAAGGAGACTAAACAAAAGATAATACAAAAACTAAGAAACTGGAAGCTCTTGCCTACAGATATGGATAGCAAGATAGGAGAAGTACCAATGTTTTAGTCCCTTTATTTTTATAAACAGGGCAGTCATATTGTTATCAACCATAGGAGAAGTTGTGGATAGTAATAAAAAGTAGAAGGATTTTATCTGGGGAAAAAGGGCAAAAGTCAAGTGGGATACGTTGATCCTTCCAATAGAACAAGGAGGTTTAGGATCACCTAATTTGTAAGGATATTTTAGACCAACACAATTAAGGCTCCTATACATAACATAAGCATTAAGCTACAATTCAAAGTGGAAAGGGAAGACGATGATAAAGAACGGAATAATTCAAGAAATAAGTAAAGAGTGGGATTTTGGAAGCAGATCCTTAAGGAGAATAACAAAGTAGCAGAAAGTATATTAAGAATTAAGCCGACACAGGAATGGAGAAAGGAGATTCTGCTGATGGAGATAATTGCAATTAGGGGTACACAGAATGGGCAAGAGGGAGTCTGGAATTTACTGGAGGAAGCTGACAAAGGAAGCAAGGTATTGGAAACAAATAATTAAAGATGGAAAGATAATGGAATGCGAAGAGGCCACAAAGACATTTGGACTGCAGGTTAGAGACTGCCTTCGCTATCAAGGGTTGATATCAGAGTAAAGACAAAGAGAAAAAGATAGGGGAATCTTAAATGAAAGACCTGCACTGGTTGAATTTTCTAGTTGAATCTAGAGCATAAGCTGTTGTTAAAAGGGGGATAATTAGTAAGGTATATAAAATATTGCATGACAACTGTAGGAATCAGTCAGGGGGTGGTTAAAATATTGCAAGAAGAGATTTTAGACAAGTACTTCACAAAGAAACAATTGGAGGATATATGTATGGCTCCCAAATATGCAATAAAATCTAGAATATATAGGATTTTTACCTGGAAATGTTTTATACTCCAAGCAGACTCCAAAGAATTTCTCCTGAGGTAGATGACAAGTTTTTGAGGTGTAAATGGGAATAAAGAGGTAACTGGAAGCATATGTTCTCAGACTGTAATGAGTTGGCAGACTTTAAAAATTCCCTACAGAGTACTCTGTCAGGAATACTGGGTGAATAAATGAGTGTAACTAATGAAATTATTTTTTTAGCTGTGATACAGTATCTGCATTGCATAGACATAGTAAGACCTTGTTAAGTTTAATTCTGATGGCTGCCAAAAATGCAATGGAAATCAAAGTCTAAACCAATCATATTTGATGTAGTGCATATCATTAACAGTGATAAAAGAACAGGAATATTTAGAAAAAGATACAAGTAAATTACATAGGAAAAAAAGGAAATTGTGGGAACAATACACGCAGAAAAATGTTTTGGAGGTGGAATGAGGTTTAAGAGAATGCAGGGTATGAAGGATTTTTGTAATGTTGGTTTGATTATTTTGTAAAGACCAATATATTTGATGTATAACCTTTGTAAATATGAACCTTTAAATATGGTTTGATTACTTTTATATAAATGTAAGTTTATCTGTGTGACACCCGTGCCCTGGCCCAGCAATCAAGGAGCCTCAATCCTCACCACTAACACCAGAGAGTGGCGTTTCATATAGGAAGAAAGGATAACAAATACACACAGTAAACTGCAATTTCCCTTAAGAGCACACAGAGATCACAGTCAGTCCAGGGCTGGTTGCTCCCTTGCTCTCCAGGTCCCCAATAAGACTCCCCACTGGCACAGCTATAGGGTCCAGATCTCAACCTAGTGTGCAAGCTAAAATGTCCCTGCCCAAGTAGCTGACACATACACACACATTGAGATAAGAGTTTACACAACCACACAGACACTTCTGGGGAAGGCTGGCACAGGTTCTCCAGCTATGCCCCTTTTTCCCAGACTATATGGTAGTACCAGTTGCCTCCACCCACTAATAATTATCAGCTATAAAGGCCCTTAAAAGGGTGTCCAATTATTTCTGTGCAATATCATTATCCAATTGGTAAGTGTGACTACAGTCAAGGCTTATTAGAGTGGCTATGTGCAACTTTACCAAAGGCATACAAGTACTCTAAAGAGTTTAAATGATCTCTACACAAACCAGCCACAGTTAAAAGGTTTTAAAATATTTAATAATAAATAATTAAAACCGCAAGCCAATACTTTCTACTATACAGTGCTAGTCAAAAGTTCAGAGATCACACAGAAATACTTAAAATAAACCTGTAGTACAGTTCTGACATAACAGAAAAACATTTAGTCTAATCTTTTCTAATTCCTAGCTACTTTTAGGAGAAAACAAAGTTCTAACATACTACCTACATAAAGAAAGCATAAGACAGTGCTGAGTTGGATAGTCAGACAAAAATGCTTAACAATCTCTGGTTGTCTCTGTTTAAATTGAAACTATAGTTCTGCTAAAACATTACATCATCTTTTACACTTTCCTGGTGTTCCCAGGCTGACAGAAACTGCTTTACATTCTTTTATACTTAGAGCAATAAAGGACATTCCACACGTAAATTCTGGTCATTAACTTTAGCCTTAAAACAATAGGCAGGATGCTTACTCCAGACTCATCGACTCCAAATTCTAACTTCAAAGGGACAGACATAAAGTAATTTTAATTTCAAAGGACAAACAAGAAATACTTGGCTTAGCTTTCTTTACAGCAGAGGGCAATGTTACCACATTGTTTTTAAGTTCAACATTTCACAGTATTTACAAATGATAGAATTATGTACCAAATTCTATTTGACTAGGCTGGCAGCCTTCAGCCATCTCTACCAGTCTTCACAATCTGTGTCACAAATGATAATTCAATAAAGGTGTCTGAAAAACATAAATGTGGTACACAGCAGTGTGCAGCACTGGTTGTAATTAAAGCCACATTCACTGAGCTGGGAGATATAGCAAATCTGCTGATCAACTAATTCATCTCCAGTTTTATCCCCCAAGGCTTTGCCCAGGTAAGACCATCAAACATAACCCCCCAACTATCACTAGGGAACAGGCCCTAGATCCCCTGCCTAAGGCCAGAAACTCAATATTGATGGGCTCCGATGATATCCCAGCATGCTTCCTAAATAGTCTGAAACATGAGCTATAATGGCCACTGAATTCAGTATATAACAATAGCCTCCAGACAGGCTTCATGCCATGTGAATGGAGGACTGTAACAGTCATCCCCTCTGCACAAAGGTGGTCTATCAGCAGACTCTGGGAACTACAGACTCATCTGATGTGCAAAGCCATGCAAAGAATTAACATGTAAATGATTAATAATGACAAGGTAAACCTTCAGACACTGATTCAACCCAGTCTGGCTTCATCAAGGACAGATCATGCCTATTCAACCTGATGAATGTCTTTGAAAAGTTGACTAAGGCCATGAATGAGGACAAAACAGTGCATACTGCCAGCCTTGATCTGGCAAAGGCATTTGATACAGTCCACTTGGGCAGTGTAAACAAAGTCTCAGAATTAGGCTTAAACCCATATGCTACATGGTGGATTGCCAGCACAAAGAGGCCAGTCACTAGTGGATATCCTTAGGGCTCTGTGCTGGATCCGTTCATTTTTTGGCATTTATGTCTTGGAAGGCACGGCCGATGTGAAGGGCCTCTGGCTGACCAGGTTTTGTAAATGACTGTAAACTAGAAACAGTCATAGATGCTGAAATCCTATGGGAAGGCTAACACAAAAAATGACTGGTGTCAAAGCCATGACCTAAATCTCAATGCCAAGAAATGCATAATTGGACCCTTTAGGAAGTCAGCCACCTAGGAAACTATCTCATGGATAATACGACCCTATGAGTAGACCCGGTAGGGACTTGAGAACATATGTAGATAGTAATCTGGCCTTTGACCATCATGTGTCCAAGGTATCATTCTGTGCTGATAAACGTATAAGCAGGGGCATGACATGTAGGTCCACGGAGGTCATCATTTGTCTGCATTCAGCTCTAATCAGACCCATCACTTAGTACAACTACTAGTTCAGTACGTACCTAACCAGGCACATGCAGTGACTTAAATGTCCTCAGAGGTTCCTCAGAAAAAGAATACAGGACATTAACAGCATGTTCTACTGAGACTGCCAATATATATACAATATTTTATATATATATGTATATATATATATATATATATATATATATATATATATATATATATATATATATATACATATACACACACACACACACACACACACACACACACACACACACACACACACACACACACACACACGCACTCACACACACACACACACACACACACACCCACATACCTGGCATAAAATACTGCTATGATGGACCTTTTGCACATCTGCAAGTCCAGTAACATCGGAACTACTCAATCTAGGAACATAAAACTTTCTTGCGTCATAAATAGGACATGTTGGAGGGGCAGGTATGTGTATCAGGGAATTCTTCGTCTCTGAAACAGGTTTGCCATACACATGAAGTATATCTCTTCTCTAACCCTATTCAAGTGTAACCTGGAGCAGTGAATGGAAAATTAGAAATCCACCCCCTGGTCTAGCATATATGTCTCTAATATACAGAGCAGCCAATAATGAATGGGATATATTTGGGATGCATGGTCAGCTTAGAAAGGCTCCATTGGTCATCAGACTAGTATACAGCTATGAACTTATAAACCTGTAAGTATTCTGGGGTCAGAACTCTAACCTACTGGTGGGTATATAGAAAGAAACCATAACCAAGTGTGTCATCTTTCAGAGCTAACATTTTTATTCCAGTTTAAATTTACTGTGGCATAAACAACATTGCAAGAGTCTGTCAACACAGTACCAATAAAAGCTATGATGCAGAAGTGAAAGCATGAGGCTGAATCCTGGAAATGTAGTTGAAGAAGAAAAATGCAAAGTTAATGTTTCATAGTACAGCTGGTTAGGTCATGTACCATGTGGAAGGATGCTAAAAGACTAGTAACGGTAGTAACTAGACTGGCTTCAGGATATTGGCAGTGAATTACTGAACAAACAGCCTGATGATGTGATATCTCAGTCAGTCACTAGCAGACAGGATGAAACAACTCCTTTCCTGTGCTATCAGACTTTCTATTAAATGCCTCCAGAAGACAGGACTGTTAAAAAATGATGATATTATCATAAAGTAAAGGGTGGCTTGGGGATGGATGTATAAATCAGCATCAAGTAAGTTAACGGCAAACAGGGTGATGCAGATTAGTGTTACTAGTAGGACGTCAGTCTACATATTATGTGAGGCACTATTCGGCATACATTGCTAAATTCATTCTCCAGTCTCCTTATAATTGGCATTGTACCTTTTTAAACAATCTGTATTTTCAAATTAAAGTAATCAAAGAATCTTATTAGGCCTTAAGGTGGTTAATTAAATGTAGGCTCAATCAAGCTACAACTGTATGAAAGCTAACGACTTTCATACAAATGTGAAATGCTGTCTTTATGTCAAGCACATACACTCTGTTAAATGGTACATTTAATGAACGTTTTAGTGTCATATTAAACTTTATATTTAATTAATGTCAGTGTCTGGGTTTGTCTTTTTTGCCAAATGACATTTTGTTCAGTTTTATTCAAGGAAGTGGCATCTGCCAAAAATCACATTTCCTTAAAGATGCAGAATTCTTATATTTACATTTATTTAGCTTATGCAAAAGCAGCATTCTTAACCTGAAAAAGAGAGTATGTTTATTTGTATTTTCAGTTATTTGTTAATTCAGTATATAAAGGCCCCAGTGGTCATCAGACTAGTATTCACCTATGAACCTATAAGCCCATAATTATTCTGGGGTTCAGTAAAAACAAATGCCCCTTTTCTGGAAAGACCTGGGTGCACTCTCCCCTTCATTGAGTTATGCAGAGTCTCCTTCTATGCTTGGTAAAAGTGAAGATGTATTTGTTCTTCTTCAGCAGCTGTAGAAATTGATCAGTAACTTGAAAAATGTAAAATGTTTGCTTTTTTTTTCTTTCTTTTTTTCTCATTTCATTCTTTCTTTCTTACTTTTTCTTTGAGTTTTTTTCTTTCTTTCCCTATTTATTTTCTTTTCCTTTTTTAGTTCTTTCTCCCAAAACAGAAAAATACTCTCATCTGAAGTACATTATGAAATTATAATTTGTAGATGAAAAGTATTGCATTAACCCATTAAAAGGTGTTGGGATCAAAACAATACATGAACACAAAACACAAGATGAAAAAGAAAAAAAATAATTTTCTAGAAGGTGTAGTAATAAAATCTAGCAGTAGTTATACTTTTGTTTGCTTTAATGAGAGCCGTCATCAAACAGTGGAACAGAGATCAAAGTTATTACACACATGACAAAAAGGCACTTTGTACTGCAGAACAGCTTGACAAGTTGCATGCTATTGTAGAAACAGCTGACTTTGTAAAATACGAGTTTCAGGAACTCAAGAAGTAAGCAGAAAGAAGGATTTCATAACTGCCATCTGTGACACACATGTGCCTCTAGAAAGAAGCAGGAAAAAGCTGCAGGTGTGATGAAAGTCCTAAGCTGCTTATAAAGCGTTATAAAATGGCACAGAGAGGTTACATACTAATGCATGCTGACAGAGGGAAAACTGTGCAGCATTTCTGAATAAAAAGAAGAATGTCAGTACAGCAGGAGGCCAGATATCTGCCACAACAGTTCACAGCTATGCTGAAGTAATGAAAATAAACAGCTGAAGTGTCAGAACATGCTTTTAAATGCTGACAGAGGAGTGAGGAAGTAGCTAGCTTCCTTTCTGAATCACAGGCAGCTTTTATGTGAACACAAAATTGTCACTCAGAGCACCAGTATAAATCAGTAACCTCTCATTACTGCATCAGTTAGTCATTAAACTGGAAGACCGCAAGAGGTAAGCTGTAATCTCTGCATTTATAGGAAACACAATTGTCACAGCTAATAGGAGGAACTTAGCCATGATATCCTTGAGAACAGGAAAGATGAAAGATATAACAATTCTCAGACATTTCTGTCCATGTTAACCTTTAGCATTAAACAATTTTAAGCTATTTTTTGTAATGACTGTTTCACAAACATGAAAATCAGAAGTAATAGAGTAACTATGAGAGACTGAAACATTTCCTTGTTCAGTAACATGTGCCTTACTGTGTATGCATGTAGGTATGTCGCACATTTCAAAGTATATTACAACTGTCAGAAGATATGGATGTGTTGAGCACTGATTTCTGACTTTTATATACTTGTTTTATTTTTTATATAACTGATAGGTAGGTAATTAATGACCTGCAGTAGTATTTGCAGTTTGGAGACAATAACAGAAACTGTTAAATTACCAACAACTAAGAACTACAACATAGGTTTATACTCCTTTATTCAGAAGTGCCGAGGTAGGCTTTGTTTACACATTGGAGATATGTGAACATAAATGCACTTAAGTCATCCAGAGAAGAAGGATATATTGTGAATGGCCTTCCACTGTTCTTAACTGTGTATCCTCCCCAGCTTCTTCTAAACTACAAATACAATTAAGAGAATGAGTTTAAAAGTACATGTGAGGACAGGGCATCAAAAACTGTTGATGAGGGCAAATGGTTGCACATACTGTTAGATAAGACACTGTTGTGCCAGATCTACAAAATCATGAGGGACACAGAGACTGAGATGGAGATATATACAAACAGACATACAGCCAAAAAAGACACTACCATGAGACACAGATAACAAGCTAATAGTATTTAGGTCAGCCTGACCAAAGGGAAAAGGTAGATTATGCATATGAGTGCTATAAGACTGTTTTTTGTTATGTGCCAGAGAAGAAACATTGGTTGAATGATGATTTGATGTTGCTGTAAAAATGAAAGTTATCTTTTATAATATGAATTATTGCAGTCAGGAGTGGTTTCCAGTAACATTATAGCTCAGCAATGTTAGCTTCCTTAGAAATTTGGAATGGGGAGGGCTTGCCTCAAGTGAGGATTTAATTCCTTCCCTGAAGTCTCAAAGAACAAAACATTTTTAGCAAGCATATCTATGCAGGTTTACTATCCTACGCAGCAAAATAAAACACCACAGCCACACATTAACCAAAGTAAAACTGGCTACAAGTAAAATGAAGATTTGAGCTCCTACAAGGAATATTGTTTTCATACTGTTAAATCTGAAGTTCTCCCTCTCCTCACTGTTCTACTAATATCCAGATCCTTAATTCTACCCTCAGGACTAACATGCTAAATACCACAGACAAAACTATCTTTTGCAGACCATAGTTTCACTTTCTTTGCCCTAGATCTTTAGGAATCTCCTATCTCCACTGGAAAAAAATTGTCATACACTAAATTTACATCACAGTTTCAAAAATCTATTTTGAGTATGCAAAGTATCTGCTTCCACACCATTTTTTCAAAAAAAAAAAAATCCAAACAACTGCTCTAAACTTCATAAGAAAATTATAAATACTGATTTATCCTTTGTTGACCAGGTTAGTCCCACTAGACAAGTGGTCACTTTTCAGGGGAGCCCCAAGGTGCCATTTATACTACTACAGGAAATCCGTCCAGGGCATGAGTAATGTTCCCATAGCTATTGTTTATCATCAGAAGGAATATGTATCATGGAAGAAGAAACTATTACAACAGGTTTCTCAGAACATTTGGCAATAGGATTGGAAATATATCACAATAAAGAGCATACAAAGATACCAAAGGGTACAAAAGAATAAAAGAAAATGAAAAGAACGAAAAAGGAAAGAAAGATATTAATTAGTTATGGAAGGACCATATTATTATGAACGCATTTTATGTTAATTGGTCAGAAAGGAGCATTAATTTTAAAAGAAAATATAAAGATAGTTATTCACTTTAGCAGAATAAAGTAAGAAAAAAAGAAAAACAAGAATATTTTAAAACATATAGAGATGTGATTGATAATTAAGGAAATAATAATAGAGCATATTATAAAAAAGAAAAAGAAATTTACAAGAAAAAATATGAGAACTTAAAGAATTATTGTACACACCAGGATATTTTTGCAAGCAAGAAAGAAGTTTCACCTCATCTAAGTAAGATAATTCAGGAAGATGGTAGCATAATGGGAGAATATATAAAGTAGGTAATATAAGAAAAAGTCAGCAACACTTATGACATTGTTGTAAGGTATGTGAAAGACATGAGTAAAAAAAGAAAAGAGACATAGTATAAGGACATGGGAAGTAAAAACATTCTGAACAAATTAATAAAGAATTTGAAAAAGAGATTACACTATATGAATTAGAAAAAGTGCTTAAACAGTTAAATGTAGAATTAGGTTTGAACAGTATTGGGTTTGAAATGTATAAAAATCTGTAAATATGGCAGAAAAATACTTGTTATACATAGTTAATGAATGGTTAAATGAAGGGAAAAAGTACAAAGAACTGTGTAGTGGAATATTACAATTATATGGAAGAGGGGAGAATTGATGAATGAAAAATTGTTGACCAATAATTTTGAATAATGTAGACTATACAATATTTATAAAATAATACAAAAAATATTTGAGAATGAGATGTAATATATAATGGAGAAAAGCATACACATTATTAAAGGAAACAGATGGCAAGAGTTATCAATGATAGTGAGATAAATAATAGATGATATAAGTGCAAAGAAAGAAGATACAAAACTTATGATAGGTGATATTAACAAAGAATTTTATTCAACACAGCATGATATACTGTGGAAAATAATGGATAAGTATAATGTTAACGAAAAAGTCAAGCAAGTCTGTATTACAGAATATAAGAATAATAAAGAAAGAGTGTTAGTCAATGGTTGGCTATGAAAAGAAATAGACATGAATAATGTTATAAGACAAGAATGTCTTATCAGTAGTATTTTATTTGTTTTAGTCAAGAATACAGTAGTTAGGTTAATCAGAAAATGAACAATGTACATTTTATAATTCAAAAGAAGTTAAAGTTCCAGTTATGATGTCATATACTGATAATATTATTGTAACAACTAAAAGAGAATATATGAGAAAAGCTGTTATCTATTTAGTTGAAAATGTAAAGGAAAGAGGTATGACTCCTAATAAAAAAACAAGTAAAGCAATGGATGACATAATAAAAATAGTAGGTATGCAATTTTCTCTGAAAGAAATATCTGTCCTAGGGATACATTGTGATAAAGAAGGCAAAAAGAAGGGATGGGATAAAATAATAAAGAAAATAAAAGATATTTGTATATTATGGAAAATATCACATTAGTATATAAAAAAGTGAATTTGATTAATTCAGTTTTGATAGGTAAGATAGCATAGTTATCCACTGTTGTCATGATTCCTAGAATGCATGAAAACTTTTATTAGAAGTATTTTTCTCCTTTATATGGGGACTGAAATTAAATCCTGTTAAAAAGGGTGTATTATACAAGAATAAAGTAAAAGGAGGATTAGGTATGATAAATCCAATAGTTTATTCTGGATAATTAAGTTTGCATTAGGTATTGAAATGGTTTGATGAATGAAAAAATGAGAAATTAGTGACAGATATATTTTAGTACAAGTATAAGGAATTCTGTGAAAGTATAAGAAGTAATAAAAGAACAAAATAATGTTTTAATAAAGAAATAGAGCATTATCAACAAAAGATAAGAATGTGTAAAATAAAGCTTGTCGAAGTAGAAGATAGAAACATATGATATAAAAATATTATGGCAAAATATTGTATTAACACATGGAAAATGATCCAGAAGTAAAGGTTATTGCAATTAAAAAAGAAACAAATGGTGTAGACGTAATGTTGAATATCAAGATTTTTTTATGGAGATTGGGAATAAAAAAATTACATGTAAAAACAAATATGCCTTACAAAATGAAAATTGAAAACATATGTTTGTACTGTGGGGAAAAAGAAAGAGAGAACATGTTTTTCTAAAATGTAAGAGTAAAAAAACTTTGGAATATATTATGTACAATTTAAAAAAAATCAATAATAATGAAGATATAAATATGGATATGACTGAATATGGATAATATGAAAATAAAAACAGAAAGTCGAAAGTGGACTTAGACAAAAATGATTTTATGTCATATATCATATATGTTTCTTTCAGACTTTATTTCAGTATTTCTTGCACTGAGTTGCACTTTGCACCTTGTATGTATATGTATATTTACTTTTTTGTTTTGCTCTTAATAGTTGCATGTATGTCGTTTGTCTTGTTCTTAATAGTTGTATGTATGTCATTTATGTAATTCATACTTGGAGAGTCACAGAAACCAGAGTCAAATTCCTTGTATGCATACAAACTTGGCCAATAAATGTGATTCTGATTCTGATATGGGCATTATGGAAAGAAATAATAAAATTATGTTTAATGGAAATTGGATATTGTCATTAATATTAAAAAAGATTAGGTGGTCGACATAAAAAATGAATATATATATATATATATATATATATATATATATATATATATATATATATATATATATATAAACTTAAAATTATTGTATAATGTAAATAAATAAAAGACCCTTACTCCTTCAAATAGGTGCCTTGGGACCTTGTACATCCACCTGAGCTACTACTAACTCAAGCAGATGGCACCTCAGCTTAATGTCTCATTCGAAGAATGACAAACTCAAATCCATTTATCTGGTGTTGGAATAGAACCCACAGCCATCTACACTAAAGGTGAGTATGCTACCTGTTGAGCAACTGTCACATATCTTGATTTTAGGCTTCAAGTACTTGCACAAATTCAGGAAGAACTCCTAATATACAATTTTAAATCACATGATTCCTAACATCATAAATTAGTAACATGTCCACTTAAAATACATACAATGAAACCAATATAAAATAAATAAAAAATTCTAATGCATATCTTTTATAGTAAGTTTCAAAAACATAATCATTTAACTATAGATGTATGTCTGTATGCTTCACCTCTAAAATCCAGTTGTATTCTATTGCTTCAGTATGATTCAGCTTAAAGTGAACATGCAAAGTATTCATCTGTGTAAGGTGTTTAGAGCACTTGCTTGGATTTTTGGTTATATTCCTGTATAGCTCCACACTTTATTCTATTAGTCTTATTATTTCCCATTTTCCTGGACCATGCCCACTATCATTTCTATAAAATATATTACATTAACATACCCTACAGTTGAACGATAATCCCCCTGATTCTCAAAAGCTTGCACGGTGTGCAAGATCAGTGCAGGAGCTCAAGCAGGCAATATGTCTGCCATGCGATCCAGGAACAGCCTGCAGGGGCATGCATGAGTGCTCCTGCACTAATCCTGCATACACAAAGCCCTTGTATGCAAATCACCCCATTTGCATGAGAAATCTATGCAAATTAGGTGATTTTGCAATCCAGGAAGCTTGCAACCATCTGTGCAGGACTAGTGCCATCTGCAGAAATGTACTTGGTTAGTAACCGAGTACATTTTTGCAAAATCCAAAATGGAGCTGAGACAGCTCCAAATAAAGGCTGCATATAATGTAGTAAGCATGCCAATGGCCAAGTATAAGGTCATTGGCATTGCAAACATTAAAAAAAATACAAAAATCAACTTTTTTTTTTAGCCAATCTCGGCTGTTTAAGCGTAGGGCAGTGGCTCGTAAATGGGATCAGGGGGAAAATAACAAAATGAACCTAAATTAGGCATTCTAACAAAAATCAGTATTCTGCCATGCAAGTCAATGGCAGGCAGAAGACAACATGGCCAGTGAGTAGTGGTTGCTAATGGGGGAGGCTCAGTGTGAGATGTAACTATGCATTAGCAGGAAATCCTATGCAAATGAGAGGAAGGATAGTGAATCCCAGTTTTCCCCAGCATGTGAGTCAGGTCCCAACAGTGTAAGAGTAGGAATAGCTTGGTACAAGCCTAGGAGTTAGGTGATATCATGGGGGGGTGTCAGGCATACTGTAAGCAGATTGGAGTCCTGTGGCTTGGGTTTGCTCCTAGCAAAGCACAGCTAAGCTAGGGGGTGTGTCCAAACCTGCTTAGCACTCTTTACAAAGCCTAAGCGGGTGTGTGTGTGTGCCATACACCAGGTTTTACAGGAAGAAAGAAGAAGTTAAACCAGGAAATAGCAGCACTGTGCACATTTGAGCACTGTGTTTGCACGGCGCGCACCTCGGCTTAAACAGGAAGGCAATGGGAAGGGAAAACAGCAGTAGGAAGGTAATCAAGGAGCGCTAGCTTAGCTGGCAGGTGAAATGTATCAGACACAGCCAATCACACAGGCAGCAGCCCAGCCCAGCCCAGAACATGACTACAAACTATGCAAACACCTTCTCCTCTGTTTTTTTTCCACACTCTACACCACCGGTGTATACAAGCGGGGAAATTTTAACAAACAAACCTACAAAATGAGAAGGGCTGCAGCAGGCAACATAGAACAACTTGTGGAAGAGGCTGAGGGTGGTGAGGATGTCAATGCTGCCGATCAACCCACAGTGAGGAGATGGGGAAAAGTGTACAGACCCAGGGTAACCTATCAGGGGCTGAATGAGCTGGAGATACTGGAGCACTATAGGGGTGGACAGGGACCTCCTACATTAAATTGTTGAGCTGTGCCAGCCATGACTAACACACAGAAATAACAGAGGAGAACCCATTCCAATTGATACCAAGGTATGTGTAGGCCTACAATTACTAGCTACAGGTACCTTCCAAAATCCAACTGGGGATATGATGGGGATTTCACAGGCATCATCATCGGGGTACTCCACCAGTTCCTGGATGCCATGTCAGCAGATGTTGGTGAGCACGTATATTTCCCCAACACCAGTGAGGTGTTGACCAGCAATATGCAACTGTTCCACCAAATAGCAGAATAACTCTGAGGTAGTGGGTGCTATAGAATGCATGCACATATGCATCAAAGCATCACCTGGTGAGCGGGGTAGGGTCTACATCAACCACAAGGGCTTCCCCTCCATCAACCACCAGGTCATGTGCAATGCCCAGGGCATAATAATGAATGTGTGTGCTGGCTGCCCTGGAAGCTATCACGATTCCCACATCTGGCATCTGACACAGCTGTACCAAGGATGTGCCAAACGGGGACATCCCTGATAGTCACCTAGTTGGGGATGCGGGATACGCACTGGAGCCGTGGCTGATGACACCCATTAGAAATGCACCCACACCCGAACAAGATCTCCATAATGAGACACACGCACAGACCATAATTATAGTAGAGCATGTGTTTGGGATGCTCAAGTCACGGTTCCAGTGCCTGGACACATCCAGTGGATCCTTGCAGTACTCCCCAGCTACATGTACCCAAATTGTCCTTGTATGTGCCATGCTACACAATATGATCCTGTGGAAACAACTGCAGCAGGAACAGCATGGGGCAGGGTCACACAGCCCCCCACCATTGCCAAGGCCTGCACAAGCACAGAGTGACTCAGAGGAAGAACAACCTGAGCCTGCCCCAGTAGGCAGAAGGATGCATGCCCAGTATGCCCTGGCCTTGGCAAAGAGGCAACACATAGCACATACACTGACACAGGAGGGACCCAGGGAATAACATCTCACTCTGGCTCTCACATACAGTAAAAGGGATGCCAAACATTACACTACCTGTGTTTAACCATGTGTAGGGAGTGTACTATGTGCATCCAACATAGGCAGCCTTGCAGCACCATCCTCAATACTGGGACACCCACAAGGTAAGTGACTCACACATGCCAGTCAGGGGGGTTCACATACCCACCAACAGTTACAGCCAGCAGGACAGGTGTAGACAAACACAAACAAAGGCTGTGCTATGGACTCTGAATGAGGCCCCTGGGTAACCTCCCCCCAGGCCTACACAGACAGACTACAGCAGGTCAGGCAGTGGGATGTTAGTTCTGAAGGGTAGGAAGTCAGAAACTAATATGTAGGTAATTAAAAGCTAAGATCTGTAGTACACTGGTATGCCTCTAGTCAGCATGATAGGTAAAACTACAGAATAAAATGGAGCACCCGACATACCAGTACAGTCCTAGCAAATGTGTACAAGTGTCAGGTGAGTCCCCCCATTCTATGCAGACATTTAGTAACAGTCAGGTGTGCCCCCCCAATCCTGTGTAGAAATGCAGAAATAGTCAGGTGTGCCCCCCATCCTACGTAGAAATGTAGTAACAGTCAGGTGTGCCCTCCAATCCTGTGTAGAAATGTAGAATTAGTCAGGTGCCCCCCCCCCCTGCTATGCAGAAATGTAGTAACAGTCAATGCCAAATGATCGACCGATACCCTGCAGAGACAGCATGCTACCTGTAGGTGTACAACACAGAGGTCAGCACTGCAGTACAAACTACCTGGACTCGATCCACACATTCAGTACAGATGGCCATATTGGGCATGCTCACATACTTAGAGATATGAAGGCAATGTCAATCAACAACACACTGAAAGGTCATACTGGGCATGCTCACACACTTAAACACATGAAGGTCCTATCTGCAAACACCAGTGGACCAGACATAACTGGCAGTCGCAGATGTTGGTGCAGAAACTCCTCAGTATGCAACACACATGCTTTGCACACAAAGTGGACAGGAATACAGACATATATCTAAGGACAACACACTACAATAAGTCAAAGGTAGATGTACATAGATGTGTAGAAGAGGGTGACTGTGACAAGGAGCCATCCAGGTCTGTCCCACCCAGCACACAGCCAAAGGGCCACAACCGCACGAAGGTCAGATGTCACTGCAGATACTAGCCACCAGTATCTGTCAGCATTACAGAGTATGTGGTGCACGTGCCAGCTGTGCAATATGACTGTACAAGGAAGTAGTCATCTAGCAGCTGTATACACATACCTGTGAAATATGACCCAAGTTGTGCCCGCATGTGGCATGTCAACCCTGAGATGAATGGGTTATGGCCCATGCACACACACTGCCCTCCCCATATCCCCACTATGACAAGTATGCTGAGGTCATCCACTGTGAAATACACCTTTGGGAGGGTTTTAGCCCAGTAATCTCCATGGCACATCCCAACTGTGCTGTAGTGTGATAAACTAGTTAAGTAGAAGTTCTAACCCCAGCCTTGGCAACTGTGTGTGTTTGTGTGTATGTATGTCTGTGCAGCGAGCAATGCTTTTTAGGGTAGTCACACTCCCTACAATTCAAAGGCTCAACTTTGGCAAGGCTGCTGATGTCATCCACCTAGAAATACACCCCTGGAAAGGCTGTAGCTCAGTAATCTCCGTAGAGTGTCCTGTAACTGCTGTAGTGTAATAAAGTAGTTAAGTAGGTGTTCTTATCCCAGACATGGCAAGTGTGTGTTTGTGTGTGTCTGTCTGTGTAGAGAGCAATGCATTTTAGGGTAGTCACACTCCATACAATTGAAATGCTTAACTTTGGCAAGGCTGCTGATGTCATCCACCTAGAAATACACCTCCGGGAAGGTTAAAGCCCAGTAATCTCCATAGTGGGTCCTATAACTGCGTACTGCTGTAGTGTGTTAAAGTATTTAGGTAGGAATTCTAACCCCAGCCTTTGCAACTGTGTGTATACGTGTGTCTGTCTGTGTAGAGATCAACGCTTTTCATGGTAGTCACACTCCCTACAATTCAAATGCTCAGCTTTATCAAGGCTGCTGATATCATCCACCTAGAAATGCACCCCTGGGAAGACAGTAGCCCAATAATCTCCCTAGCACATCCTGTAACTGCGTACTGCTGTAGTGTGATAAAGTAGTTAGGTTGGTGTTCTAATTCCAGACATGGCAAGGGTATGTGTCTGTCTGACTCTGCCTGTGTAGAGAGCAATGCTTTTTAGGGTAGTCACTCTCCCTATAATTGAAATGCTCAACTTTGGCAAGGCTGCTGATGTCATCCACCTAGAAATACACCTCTGGGAAGGTTGCAGCCCAGTACTTTCCATAGCGTGTCCTGTAACTGTGTACTGCTGTAGTGTGATAAAGTAGTTAGGTAGGAGATCTAACCCCAGCCTTAGCAACTGTGTGTGTGTGTGTGTGTGTGTGTGTGTGTGTGTGTGTGTGTGTGTGTGTGTGTGTGTGTGTGTGTGTGTGTGTGTGTGTGTGTGTGTGTGTGTGTGTGTCTGTGTAGAGAGCAATGCTTTTTAGGATAGTCACACTCCTTACAATTCAAATGCTCAACTTTGGCAAGCCTGCTGATGTCATCTACCTAGAAATACGCCCCTGGGAAGGTTGTCGCCCAGTAATCTCCGTAGTGCGTCCTGTAACTGCATACTGCTGTAGTGTGATAAAGTAGTTAGGTAGGTGTTCTAATCCCAGACATGGCAAGTTTGTGTGTGTGTGTTTGTGTGTGTGAGAGCAATGCTTTTAGGGTAGTCACACTCCCTAAAATTGAAATGCTCAACTTTGCAAGGCTGCTGATGTCATCCACCTAGAAATACACCTCTGGGAAGGTTGTAGCCCAGTAAACTCTGTAGTGGGTCCTGTATCTGTGCACTGCTTTAGTGTGATAAAGTAGTTAGGTAGGTGTTCTAATCCTAGACATGGCAAGTGTGTGTGTCTGTGTAGAGAGCAATGCTTTCTCTGGGAAGGTTATAGCCCAGTGATTTCCGTAGTGCATGCCATAACTGTGTATTGCTGTAGTGTAATTTAGAACTGTGGTAGGGTTCTATTCCCACCCATGGCAGTTCTGGATGTTTTGTGTGTGTTTCAATGTCTGTGAAGGGAGAAATGCATTTTAGGCTAGCCACACTCAATACATTTCAAACTCCCTACTTTGGTAATCCTGCTGATGTCATTCATTGTGAAATATATCTTTGGGGAAGGACTTCTCCAGTAATCCCCTTGGTGCACCCTATAACAGCTCTAAGCTGTAGTGTGATATAGACATTTGTTAGGTGTTCTATATCCACACATGTTGGTTGTGGATGTTTTGTGCATGTGCCACTGCCTGTGTAGGGAACAATTCATTTTAGCCTAGCCACACTCACTACAATTCGAATGTCCTACTTTGGCAATCCTGCTGATGTCATCCAATGGGATACACACCTTTGGGGAAGGAGTACTCCAGTAATCTCCATGGCGCATACTATAACTGCGTAGTGCTGTAGTGTAATAAACTAGTTAAGTAGGGATTCTACTCCCAGACATGACAGGTGTGCGTGTGTGTGTGTGTGTGTGTGTGTGTGTGTGTGTGTGTGTGTGTGTGTGTGTGTGTGTGTGTTTGTAACTCATATCCAGTGTGAGTGTATGACACCTGGGCCCAATGTGGAGTGGGTATTGCAAATTTCTTATATGGTGGCCCTAGTATATGTTCACCATACAGGGATAACAGATGTGAAACAGCCGAGAGGCTGGGGTGCAAATCCATACCCATACATTTAACATCAAGGCCAGGCAATCACAGTTAGCAACCTCAGTATTACCCAGAGCACACTCTAAACCCATGTCTCCTACACACACTTGAATAGGCAACAGCCAATATGTGGGTAGTATACTGCAAATTGTCCACTGATAGTAACTATGGAGTGATTGCAGTGGGCTACCGAGGTTCTTGGCACCCTGTCCATCTGTCCAATAAGCACGTACATGTAGACAGTGCACCTTCCCCATGTTCCCCACTGAACACCTGAAACACCTGTGATGCCATCACATGTGATCCACAAAGGACATACCATGCCTGAAAACATGCCTTGTATGGAAGATGCCACTGACACCAGGGAATGCCGTTAGCATGCTATCAATGTAGGTGCAGGGTAAACCTGATGTCCATTACCATTTCCCACCACAGGTGGCCAAGACTGGCACATCTAATGATAATCTGTGTACACAACGTGGGCCAGACACCCCTGGTACAGTTCCACATGTCACTGTACATGCATGTGGGAGGTGTGCACATCCTAGACACCGTCCATGTCATGGACTAAGGAACACATACAAGGCAAGCAATGCACAGCATTGGCCACACACAATAGTCACCCAGGTGACTGGATGGTGGTTACAATACCCACCTGTGTGGGCAAATGCAGAAACTACAGCCCTGAGCCACAATGCAGACCACTGTCATGTGGCCTGATACCAAGGTATACCCATCACCTAGCCTTGTATAGCCATCTGGCACAGTTGACCACCACACACCCATGCAGAAATGCACCCATGCATGTCAGTACTGGCACACTGTGTGTTTGTGTGTGTGTTGTATGATGCGTATGATCACATGCACACTCACTACAAACTCCATTGTCATACTAAAGCATGCTGTCTGACACCTCCCCATATCCTTTACCCATATAACCTCTGTATGACCAGTGTGGTGCATGTGATACCTGCAGAGTAATGTGTTGTGGCAATCTCACTAGTGATGAGTTGTAATCCTGGCCCTCCCAAGTGTGTCAATGTGTGTGTGTCCCTGTGAGGCTGTGTTGACGCTGGCACCTGTTCATGCGGACAGGTATGTGTACTTCACCTACAGTACAGTTACCATATCCCTGTTGCTGATGTCACTCACCATCACATATATGTCCTGAGGGCTCCACAACAGTTCACTTATGTGACACATCTAATAACTGCATAGAACTGTGATAGCACTACATAGTCATCAGGGGTTGGATACCCTGTGCTGGTAAGTGTGTGACACAAACATGCTTAAGTTTTACTTTCCCACCCCTCCCTGGCTTGTCTTTGCCTCTGTCTGCCTCTCTCACTCCGTCACTGGTGGATGTGGAGACCTACACCTGCTTTGCTTAGGCAGCAGCATGTGTTTTTAGGTAATGCTCATGATCAACTGATGGCTTCTGCATGAATTGCAGCCCCCCACTAGCTTATTGCATGTGGAACAGCTGTGGTAACATTCCCATAGCCAATTGCATGGAAACAGACGTCAATATCTAAGAACATCATGTTGGTGTTGGGCCTTTTCATTCACTGTTAGGAACTCGAGCTGTTGTTTGGTAAACAGCATCTCAGATGGACTGGGGATTTAACTCTGACAACATACACTATGGAAACAGGCCAACATACAGGACTGGAATGTGCCTGACCTGACTACAGACTGTAAGTGCTGCTATACTGCATTCGGAGTAATATTGGTTTAACAGGGCATGTGCGGATATGGCTGTCCTACATGTATTAATATCTGCCATGTCAGTTCTATGTTTATGAGGACTCCTCATCTGTAGGGTCATCTGCAAACTGGGCAGTGTGTGGTGCCATTGGTTTCATGTGTTATCCACAGAGTATGTATCTGTGAACTGCAGAAGATAGTGTGAGGATTTCAGTCTGTAGATGGTGAAAGCTGTGACAGTTACTGACCTCATATCCTGCATAGGACATATGTTGTGACAAACCCTGTTACAACAGTAAATGTATGATGTTATCACAGCAACATGTCAATATTGGCCCTGTGTATGTGCTTCCAGCCACAACTCTGTCAACCTTTGTACATATGTCATGCATTAAGAGGTGCATATGTGCTGTACACCATAATTAATGTCATCATATCTGATAAGCCAGTAAGATATCAGACTGCTACACGTTATGTACAGTAGGGGTTATATTTGATGACATTATACAGTACTGGGGACTGTGTACTTATGTCTAATGTTGACAGTATGTGTATTGTTAATATGTACTTTGGTCTGTGTGCAAACTGTGGTAGATGTCATTGTCCTAGGTCCCATCCTATCTGATGTTACATGCTGCTCCGCTGTATGTTACCATATCGGCTTGCATGTTTTTAGGGCCATACACACATGTCCCATACCACAGTCAGGCATCAGACCACACTGTGTAGTAGCCTAGTATATGTAGAGTTAGTGTGTGAGAGGCACATATGAGGATGGTGTTGAACAGATATGCCATATACTGTAATATTATGCTAGCTTACCATATGTGGCTGTGGCTGTGTTCACATTGGCTGTGGTTATGCACTTTCACACAGGTGTATCATACCCTGTGCTGTGACATGCCTATAGAGCCTGCTATATATGCAGATACATGTGCATTCCCCCATAGGAGATGTAGGTCAGTGTTGAGCCAGTCTGCCTGTAGCCTGCACAGTGCTTTGTTACATGCCTAGCAGCTTAGTGTACCTACTCAGTGAGATGTCATGTCCAGATACTTGCCAGATTTACTGCTGCCAGGCCTCCCTTAACAGTCATGTATGTCAGACAGAGCGGTGGGATGCTGTACAGATGTATGTCAATATCTAGTGGGTAGTATGTGGCCATGGCACCTCTGTACCAGCAGTTATAATGTGTCAGGACAGACAGGGGTGTGTGAATGCATAACCTATGGGGGCAAATGTATATCAGTCATTATGTTATACCCATCTACATGGCTGTTAACATCCATATTGTCAGGCTTAGTCCACATGTTCTGCACTAACGGGTTCTGCGTATACCTCTGGACTGTACAGAGTGTGTCAGAATGTCCACATCTATTGGCCAATATCTCTGCTGTAGTCCACAGAAGCATTACGTGCTTGCAGCGGTACTGTAGTATGATGTCCTTAGGATGTCTGTGAGTAGCCAATGGCGCACATGTGAAAAGCAGATGTGACCTTCCACACACACCATGTCTGTGAAGACAATCCCTATTACAGTAGCAGTTGTCTGGTAATATACCTGCTATACATGCCTGACATCCCCTTGCACTGTGAAGTTGGGTCTATAGGGGCTGAGGCAGTGCTACACCCCATGTTCAGCACATATGGTGAATATATATGTACATATGATTATTCAGATATCTATATAGATAATTACACATGTACATATCGATATATATATAGATGGGTGTGTACAGGAGCGGCCTTAGATCAACTGATGCCATAGGCAGAAGGGCTCCACGGTGCCCCCCACCACACCATCTGGTGCCCCCATCCTGGTCTACCTACACCAAATAAATACTGTAAAAGTGCCCCTGCTAGACTGGAGCCCTAGGCGGCCACCTAGTTGGCCTATGCCTAAGGCTGGCTATGGTTGTGCATATGTACATAAATATGCATATACACACCCAGATATATGCATATACAGAGCATTATATGTCTGCACATATAGAGATAGAGATACATATGCACATATACATATACCACACTGCCATGCCTGCCAGTAGTCCACTGCTGTTGTATCCCCCACACATATGGTGGGGCTGGGGCCATATATGTGTGGGCTTCACCTACACAATATATGTGTGCCCATATGCACTCCAGAGGCCAGTGTATTTAACAGTGGTATATGGCCCTGTATTATTGAGTCTGGGGGGGTGCACCATACATAACCTAGGCTGTTACAAAATGTGGGGGTATCAGGGGTGAGCTACCTTAAGGTTTCCGGATGTACAGTACCATACATGTCACCTATCTTGACATTACTTACATAAAGTAGGTTACTGGAGGTACTTGCCATACAGACTGTTCTGTTTGCCAGTGTACCTGTGATGGTGTCAGTTATGCCTTATTATGTAACAGTTACATCCCATTTGGGCAACTGAAGTCTTTGCCACCTAGTGATTGTGTACAGGGTGTAGCTAGAGGCTGCTGGACTATACACCTGTATCACTTACTGTTGATTGTGTGGTATCCTGTGGCCCAGTCTGTCTTTACTATTGTACGATTTGAAGGGCTTGGCCTGGACAGCAACAGTTGTGGACCTTTCCAGACTAATGTATTAGTATAACTGTTTCACAGTTGCATTACTCTGTTGACATGGATGTCAGTGTCTGAACAGCTATATGACATGGCATATAAAAGTGTAATAGTACACAAATAAAGGTATTCCATTTCTGCAAACCTGTGTGCGGTGTTTTATCCTATTACCTCTCTGCAGGTATATGTTGCAGGAAACGATTGTCATTTGTATGAGTGGCTCATCCAGTGTCCAGTTGTTAGGGTGTTAACTGTAGGCATAGTGGCTGTTCCATACTGTGTGCGCCTACTACATAAGTATATTACTGTACATATCTCTGCGTGTGTATGTGTAGTCAAATGTATATCTATATATATATATATATATATATATATATATATATATATATATATATATATATATATATATATATAGGGTCTATATTACAACACCAAACATTCAAAATTTCGAGTGTTCTAATATCGACCTGTTTTCAGCGAATGCTGAAAATATTGAAGAAACAGAAAACCAATTTTTTTCTTAGGGAAAGAATTTGGTTGTCTGTTTCTGTTGCTTCAGTATTTTCAGTGCTGTGGTGGAAAGTTACAGGTCAGGTTCAGGTAAGTGTGCAATTGTGTGGACGTGAGGGTTAGGGCGGGTTAGGTGAGTTAGGGTTAGGGCCCGGGTCAGGTAAGTGTGCGATTGTGTGGATGTGAGGGTTAGGCTAGGGTAAGTGAGTTAGGGTTAGGGCGCGGGTGAGGTGACTGTGCGATAGTGACGGATCTTAGGGTTAGGGTTTGGGTTAAGGTAAGTGGATAGTTAGTGGTGTATGTATAGTTTAGTGTAGGGTTAGGTGTAAGAGTTTAGGTGCATGTGTGTGGATTGCTGTTTGTTTGGTGTGCTTGTGTTATGTGTATGTGTTTTGGAACAGCAAATTTTTGTTGTTCTGTATGTTCGATGTTTTAAATTTTCGATTAATAGGGCTCGATATTAGAGCACTCGAAATTTTGAAAGTTCTAATATAGACCCATATATATATATATATATATATATATATATATATATATATATATATATATATATATATATATATATATATACATATGTGTGTGTGTGTGTGTGTGTGTGTGTGTGTGTGTATCTGTATCTGCATATATGTGTCTGTGTATATGTATCCTGGAGATGTGGATAGCTTCCACATTTTACATTTCCTATGTGAGCCAGACTGTACTGCATGATATGTTACCAATATCAACCTGACATCATACAGGTGAGATGTAGTACTGTTGACATCTTGTGCCCATGTCATGTCAAGACCTGGGTAAGGGATCTGCAACACTCGATAGTGTATTGCAGGGCACACGTGTTTGGCTGTGGAGGGGGGTGGGTATACCTATTTGTACAAGACATATTGTTTGAGGCCTCTCAACCCCATTAATGATGCATGTGGATATTTATGATTTAGTTAATCCCCCATTGATATCTACACATGTATGTCCATATATACCTATATGGATATATATAGCTGCTTACATATGTATAACTATGTCCGTATATACCTGCATAGATATAAATCTGCTTACATATATGTAGCTTGCTGTGTATATGTAGACATATAGGTGTAGACATATATATGTGTCAGTGTAAGCATTTGCATGTATATATGTTCATATATATTTATATATATATTTCTAAATATATATATATATATATATATATATATATATATATATATATATATATATATGCTGTATCTGTTTAGATATTAATATATTTACAAACACACATCTGGATACTGGTATACATTCTCTGTACTGTTGCATGACTGGGCTGGTTGATATGTTTCTGAAAACAGCCAATCTATGTAAATCTTGCATGGCTTAGTGGTAAATCACTTTGTCTATGGTGTGTAGGGTCCTGGGTTCTAGCCTTTCAGAGGCTATTTATTTTGTTGCTGGGCAGAACAATGGCAGTTGGATATAGTGTGATTATGGCAATTTAAATCAGTTGTAAACAGGTTTGCACATGTTTGCACGGAGGTAAGCACTGGTAACTTCCGGCTACAGTTTCTTATACTCAGTTAGCTTGTAAATTGCTTAATCTGTGTAGGCAGTGCTTACCGCTGCGCAAACAGTCTTAGACCCGCTTACTGCTGCTTAAAAGTGCTTACTCCTGCTTACCCCTACACTAATTTATTTAAAAGAAAAGAAAAAAGGGTTGATAGGAAAGTGGTGAAAAAGGGCCACAAAGAGGGAAAGACAGTAGGGAAAATAGTTAGGGGTGTGCAGGAAGGGTGTAGGGAAGGTCCATCACTGCCCATTTCTTCTATAGCAACAGCTGTGCATATACACTGAATTTGGAGGTAGATTTGAACACTCAAACCCCTGGGAGAGTGGTGAGGACAACAATAATAAGTTGTGATGCCAATTTGACTGGATTACATGTGTCCAGTGGACATGTGTGTGAAATGGACAGCTATGTATGGGGCAAGATGTTTTTGTGGGAACAGATTGCCTTTTTTTTTCAGGTGAGAGTGGGATGTTAGGGGGGTAGTAGGTATATTTGGGGAGGTAGGTTTGGTAGGTTAACAGACAAGACATACAAGACACATACAGGGCGGTATATAACACATGTGGGGGTAAACACCTTGATGGGGAGGGGTGTTGGGATATCGGAAGCCCACAAGCCCCCTAGTGGTAACAGTGGGACTGAGGTCCCCACCCATGGGCAGTCACCATTTCACTTTCACAGCCCCTAAGATGGCCCTGCTGGGGGTTGAGCCAGGCTGATTCTCTAATCCTGACATGCGGCCCTTGAGCTGGCGTAGAAGAGCACTGAACTGCTCATTGATCACTCTACGCACCACGACCCGACCTGGCGATGGGTGACAGGTGCCTGTCCACGCCCACTCCTAGGGGGTGAGCCCCATCCCCTGAGGTGGTTCCACCCAAAGGTGGTGTAGGACCAATGGACAAGGATGTCTGGGCTTGGGCCCCAGACATGCTGGTGCCCAGTGCCTCGGGCAGCTGAGGTGGGACAGGTGGGTCCGCTGGGACTGGCCTTCCCAAGCGTGCTATAGTGTTTAGATTTCATCATCATATATGGGTTAGTAATAGTCAACACATTCCAGGATTAGGTATAAAAGCATGCATAGATATTGTCATTAACCCAGACACCAGATATGGAACAGTTGCATATATGGGACCACAGTGGTAATAAGAAAAGCATGCAGGTACATTGATGGCACCATGCCAACAATTTTGGAATAATTCAATATGGCACTTGCATGGGAACCATTAAAATATTTATCAAACAAGTGGACATTATCAGAGTCAGTACATACCAGTTGGGGTGGGTATGTTGATTATTGTTGGAGATAAGGTGGGGGAGAGAAAGATGTCAATTACCAAGTAATATATTTCTGTAGTCCACATTACTTTCCTAGTCAGTGCTTTTATCTGTACCTTACAAGTCTTACTAATCTATCCTATAGCCTTATTTTTGTCAGTGATATGGCTGTTGTCATCATTACACATGAACTGGTTATACCTGCAGTATACACCTCTTACCTGGTATACCTGTGGAGGGAATATTGGTTACCACTGACTAACTGTACACATACGCCCTGATTTCGGGTTGATGTTTTGCACTATGCTATCCAACTCTTTCTGCACAGACTCTGGCCATGTGTTGACCACATGCTGGTGTGCCTGGACATATCTAGAATATTGCCCTCTTCCACCTTTAGTGACCTGACACACACATATACATGCTTTCCTACACAGTTATATTATGTAGCACAGTGTGGGTGATAGTGACCAGTGATACTTTATTATTCAGAGAAAATGCAACACTCACAATCCCCTCCAATACCAGGGTGGACAGTACCAGTACAGGTTATATTGGTCTGTATTTCTCAGGACAGTGTTCGTATCCAACATACCTGACTGTTGCCACACAACGTTCCAGATTATGTGATATTAAGTGTGGTCATTCTACAAAATATGAAATGCTGTGCCTTAGGAACCATACAAAGGCACACATTCAAAGTTTATTATGATAAAAAGAACTTCTTCACAAACCAGACCACATGTGAAAAAAAAACTCTAAAAATGTTGGCAACATTTAAACAACCTCTTAAGCCAAGCAGAAAACCCACCCCAAATCTTTTCCCATCTGAAAACAGCCAGGACATTGCAAACAAATTCAGTAGATACTTCCTATCCAGTACTATACTTAACTAAAACAATAATAATCTATACCCACCCCATCTAACCCCTCAGAATATAGTTCTACACCCCCAACTCACTCTAGCAACCAGACAAATACCATCGAACATACATAAAAACTGGAACCCACAACCTTACTTCCTGACAACCTCCCATCTGAATACCTCTCCATTTGTTACTGCTGTACAGCTCTATCTTAATTAACAGATCTGCTACAGAAAATTACATCGGTCCTATGGAAAGCTTCCTTCATAATCCCATTACACAAAGGTGGCACATCCACTGAACTGTTAAACTTCTGCAGTCCATCCTCCCCTCTCCAAAGTATCTGAAAAATGTGTAAATCATCAACGCAGCCTTTGACCCCACCGCAGCACCGAAACTGTCCTACTACATTTCATAGATTTCATTAAACAAAGCAAAAACTCAGTTAATTTTTGTAATAACCATTTCCATAGATTTGTCAAACGTGTTCAGCATAGCCTCACATCAACAGCTCTTCCAAAGATTAAATCTTATATGTCTCACAACTCTCTCAACTAGTTGGTTCTCCAGCTACCAAAACAATCACACCCAGTCTGTAAAATGGATTGAATCCCACTCCACCTTCCTTCCATCCACTGCAGGAGTCCTTCAAGGCTTCAGACTTTGGCCGATACGTTTCATTATTTTCATTAAGGAATCAAAACTTGCCACCATCATACAATACGCTGAGAACTCAGCTTTAGTTTGCTCAACCCCAAATCTTCCCACCTTAGAAACAATCAAACAGGAAACGTTCACATCTATAGAAAAGTGCCTAAATAAACCTCAGTTGTTCTTAAACCCAAACAAAACTAAACTAATTCTATTCATTTTCAAAAATATAAATCAAAGCAGAACTGACCTCAATATTATCTCCTCAAATAACAAAAAATGGAAAAGATCACCAATACAAAATTATTAGGCGTTATCATTGATAACAAGACACTGAAGTCAAAAAGAAACACTGCAAACTAAGATGTCTTTACAGAGAAAAGCACATGCTACGTGATCATATTTAAAAAATAGCTGCCCCCTCCCTTCTCCTTCCTACTCTCCCATATGCCTCTAAAATATTCATAAATCTCAACTTTTCAACCAAACAAAAACTAGAAAGCACCTACAACAAATTTAGCAAATTTGCCTACAGCCTCCCAAACAGCTCCCATCACTGCATGACATTCAATACCCTCAGCTGGCTTGAATTTCCTCAACACATAACCTTCCTCAGCTACTCACAGCACACAAAACACTACACCAATCACTTAAAACATCCTTGCTGTCAAATCTCATCCAAGAGCATGCACCAAACAGAATCAAAAGATCCTCAGAACATAAATTAACTGTTGCTAATAAATCAAATAATTATTACGGTGACTCTGTATTCTCTGTCACCATCTCCAAAGCATGGAATCTAACACCACTCTTAAGTATTCAACTGCGGTACCACCTTTATCATAAGAAAAGCGCAGTCCCGGTCTGAACTGTCTGCAATCAGCTAAAGTTAACTTTGAGTATGTGTCTACCTGTTTGAGCCAATATTCATTTTCCCCTGGAGAGCACTCTGTTTTGGCTTGTACCCCCACACACACACACACACACACACATACTCATCTTCCATTTTCTCTCTTATTCCATTCTGTTAGCAAATAGTATCCATAACTGATAAATACTGTGTGTTTGTTAATTTAAACTGAGATCACAGTAGCCTACTGATACAAGGTTATCCTGTTTTTCCACCTGAGAAATGGTTAAGAAATGACTTACAGCTTCAGAGCAGTCCTTGGTCAATTCTGATTGTTTCTTAAACACAAACTTGTCTCTGCTTTGGCTCATTAGCAGCAGTACAAAAGAACTGCCTGCTCACACCCTTGTTCTCCCCCTCCCCCTTCCCTGTTTATTACCTTAAGCCAATCCCAAAGTTAATAAATATTACCTGTGGCAGGCACCCTTTTTAAAACTACAACCACCTTTTGAGCACCTCATGCTCAGCTCTGCCATAGAACTTATTAAAACTGCCTGAACTGGGGCACAGCTAAATGATAGTTTGTGGAAATACTGGGTACCTACCTGAGTCTCCACATTCACTATCATATGTTCATTTATCAGTTTACTCTGTTACCTGATTGTTTCCAGCCACCTCATAAGAGCAACTAACAGGGTCTCTACCCACCCCGTGTGGTCCGACCTTTATTACACTCACAAACCCCTCCCATCTTTCCAATAGCTAACCACGGCACTAAACCCAGCACTACCTCTTCCATCTTCCTACTACTATCACTGCTCCTCAGCTAACATGTACAAGCATACCTTACCTATGCTCACTGCATGCACTCTACTTGCATATCTTACATCCTACCAAAACTCCATCATTCCCCCATTCAACCACTACCACTGTACTACTACTTACACCACCACTCATGTCTCACCCTCACTCAGCTCCCCTCCCACCAACTCAAGAACCATCCCCATGCACCCCTCGCATATTCTACCAACTATATTACTCAAACATAAAGCAAACCTACAACTTAACATAGTAACCCTTCCACCATACCTATTACCCACAGAGCACAATCATAAAGTTTCCCTAATAAACAAACACATTCAAAAACTGAAAAAACTAATAACCTCATGCATATCACAACTATCCCTAAGTGGAGACATCCACCCCAATCCTGGCCCTACCATCTCCAACCCCAATCCTCATAATCAGACTAGAAACCACAACTTCTCCCATATCACAGCCAATAGAAAGCCAAGTGACTTCCTTCTACTAAGCCTAAATATTACAAGTATATCCAACAAAGTCCATGAACTCCATGCCACCATAAACTTGTACTCCCCCAGATATAGTCATCCTGACAGAAACCTGGCTAAAACCTCACATTACCAGTGAGCAAATCCTTCCTACTGGTTACGGCATACTAAGAGTAGACTGGCTAAACAAGAAAGGAGGCGGTGTAGCTATAATATTTAAACAGCATCTAAACATCCAGATCTTAAAATCATCAGCTCCACAAATAGGCAATGAAGAAATAATATATACCAACCTCAAAATAAACCAAAACAAAACCATCAACATAAATGGATGCTACTTCCCACCTGGCCAAAACATCCCTCCACTAGAAAACCTCCTCAGCTGGTCTACCCACCATCTCCGCCAAGAAACTATAATTTTAGGTGATTTCAATATTGACTGGCAATCCTGTTCTGGCAACCATCCAACCCATCATGTAAACCTTCATGGCTTCACCCAACTTGTCCAGTCGCCAACCAGAATAAATAAAAACTCCAGCAAGCACACTACCCTGGATTGGACACTATGGATACTAGTCAGTAAGAGCCCCCAGTCATATATAACAGGTTGCTTATCAGAGAGCCTCAGTGATCACTCCCCAACATTGATACTCAGAAAATACCTATACCAAGCTAAACCTGTCATCTACCATCAAATACGTAAAAAAATAAACTTTAACCCACTCACATTCATCTCATCCCTCAAAGAATGTAACTGGCATCCTCTAAAGTAGCTCAGTCTTGATGACGCAGTTGAATTTTTTAATACTACCTTCCTGAGCATCCTTAATTACCATGCCCCCATAAGACTTTCCAGAACCAAAGCACAACCCTCCCCATGGCTACAGAAAACCACTAAGTCAGAAATGAAAAACAGGGGATAAAGCCTGGGAGCACTGGTGCAAAACCAAAACCCCTTCAACTAGACAGAAATTCTTAGAACTACACAATAGAGTCAAAAATCTAATAAAACAGGACAAATTCCAATACTACCAGTTTGTCCTAGACTCCTCCCAACACAGCCCCAAACAATTCTGGTTCTCCATAAACTCCATCCTCCACCCAGGTAAAGTCAGTACCCCTCCTCCTAACATCCCTCACTCCTCCAAAAATATTGCTACCTCATTCAACACACACTTCACACAAACCATACTATCACTAGCTAAACAACACAACCCCCCTCCCCTCCAACCCACACCTTCAACTAGTAATCTCACCACTGCCTTCTCTTTTTCTCCTGTACCTACCTCCAACATAAAAAAACTCTTAACTAAATGTAAGCCCACCAAATTAGCAGAAGACAACCTCTCAAGTGAATATCTACTAATCACAGCTGATGCTCTGGCCTACTCAGTATCCATTTTGATTAACTGATCTCTGTCAGAATGTTATGTTCCCACACTGTGGAAAGTATCACATATGATTCCCCTCCACAAAGGTGGCCCCTCCACAGAACTAACTAATTACCACCCCATAGCTATTCTCTCTCCACTCTTCAAAATACTAGAGAGATGCATTCACTCTCAGGTCTCAGACTACCTCCTTACTAACAACCTCCTTTCCAATACTCAGCATGGTTTCCGACCAAACCATAGCACCACCACTGCCTTACTCTCCTTTACTAACACTATCCTTCAGCATAAAAACAATGGCTATCTCTCCTCTGCTACTTTCCTAGACCCATGTAAAGCATTTGACATGGTCCCACACAAACAACTCATCTCTGTCCTCAATAAACTATCCTTCTCTCAATCAGTGACCAACTGGTTTCAGAGTTATCTGTCTGACCGCCAACAATCCATTGTATGGTAGAATGACATATCTCTCCAACTACCTGTCTCTATAGGGGTTCCCCAAGGATCCATCCTTGGACCCCTACTCTTCTCTATTTTCACCAATAATCTAGCCTCTGCCACCAAACATGGCACACTCATACAATATGCAGATGACTCAACCATCATCTGCTCAGCCCAGTCCCTACCCAAACTGCAAAAAGTCACACAGGAAGCCTTTTCCTCTGTTGAAACTTGGTTATCCGATGCCCAATTAATACTCAACCCAAACAAAACTAAACTACTCATCTTCCAACCCACCAAACATACTCAAAACAACTTTCACTTTAACATCACAGCAAAAGACAACACCACTATACACCCAACAGAACACACCAAATTGCTAGGAGTAGAAATAGACAATAAACTAAAATTTGACATTCACATATCCATGACCATAAAAAAAGTCCACAAAAAACAAAGAGCGTTATACAAAAATAAGCAACTTCTCACCAAAGCAGCAAAGATTTCAGTAGCAAATTCCCACTTTATCTACACCCTACTTTATGCCTCTCCAATATATACCAGTCTAAGGCAATGCAATCCAAACAAGCTAGAGACCTGCTACAACAAAATCGCCAAATTCGCCACAGGGGTATCCTACCATAGTCACCACTGTCTCTCACTTACTGAACTGGGCTGGCTTGAACTCCCTCACCTCCTTCAATGGTATCAACTCTCACTCGCCCACAAACTAGTAAACCATCCACTAAATGTCCCATCCCTCCAGAATCTACTCCAACCCTATTGCACCACCAGACCACTAAGATTCAGCAACAAAAATCGCTTGCAGATGTCTAAAGCCAATGACTCTGCTGGTGAAGCACTATTCTCTTGCGCCATAGCCAAATTATGGAACTCCTTCCCACCCACAGTTATCTCAGTACCATCATGCACCCACTTCAAAACTTTACTAAAAGTGCACCTAAAACATGCTGGCTATGCCCTTGCAACTCCCACTCTAATATCACCCGCCCCATCCAACCCCTATCTTTCTTTCCACCCCACTAACTACCTTGATTATAGCAAGCTCGGATGCTCATAAGCCTACTACTTATCATACAGCAGGAACTTCTTATTGTAACAATTGTTAATGTCTGTTCTGTACTTCACAGATAAAGATTCTAGTTGTTTACTGATGTACTATGTTCTTCATCTGTAACTATGTTTGTAATTAACTGCTATGTTAATCATATTGTTAATTGCTATGTAAAGCCAATGTAACTACTGTCTGTATATTTTGACTGTGGAGCTTTTCTCCCCAGGCCTCAGTTGAAAATGGACCTATGTCCAGTCGGACACTCCCAGTCAACAAATGTAATTAAATAAATAAATGGAGCAAGCTTACAAACCACATCAGGTTTTTAAATAACCTGCAACAAATCAAATCCACCCTAAAATATCAATTGGTCACTAATAGTCTGTACGGTGCAGTGGTGCAGCAGTTTGCATTGTTGCCTCACAGCAAGAGGTTGTCTGGTTCGATTCTTGGCTGAGGTGCTTTCTATGTGGAGTCTGCATGCCCTCCATGTGTTTATGTGAGCTTCCTCTGGGTGCTCTGGTTTCCCCCAACATTACAAAGACATGCATCTGGAGCATTTCTTCCTGGGCATCCCCTGAAAATTGGTTCATTCCAAGTCAGACTTTCACAGTAAACAAATATTAAATAAATAAACTATGCATCTGTACCACACCCTCATCTGAAGCATGCAATCCTAACTCTATTCCCTGTGAATACTATACAAGTGTATTAATATAGTATTTTTGATTTTACTATACAAGTGTATTATTATAGTATTTTTGATTTTACTCACAATATCTTGAAAACGTGTATTTCCTTAATCTGATATGCTTTGCAAATAATGATTGTCGACCGTTTGCTTTGAAATACTTTGCAAATAATGCTTATTGACTGGTTTTCTTTTGAATTGTCAAAAATGTATATCTATTGTTGTTTTGGAAGTTCCCACCAAGCCTACACTGAAAATGAGCGTTTCAGTTCCCCGACAGACTTTCTCAGTAAACAAAATTAAATAAATAAATAAACATAGATATGTTTTCACTTTCCCCAAAGTTTAAATTACTTGTCTGTGTTTTTTTATACCAGATAAAATATTAATCAAAAAGAAGAAAACATGATCATTCAATAGTAGAGAAAAGTGTAAACTTTTACTACCATTGCACGGTGATTTTGCACAAACATTCAGAGGGCTATAAGTAATGAACGTGTATTGAGTTCCAATTTCATTCACTAAAAGAAATGCAAATGAAAGGCAGAACATCTGAGCTGTGTTTAAGATTCCCCATACTTCCATCATATCAGCATTTCTGTTTTAACTATTTATTGCTTCCTGTTTAAAATATTAATGGGAAAGCAGAAGCGGATTTTGTACAGTGATTTTAAAAATAGGCAGATGGTTACAAAGTAATATATATGTGTCAAAATGATGCTGATGAACAGAACACGGCATCATGTGCATCAAGTCATGTTAAATACAGGAGACAATATGTACGTTTACATAAGGTAGCACAATTGTAATGATATTATGGTAGTGTGTCCTCTACTACCACAAGAAATGTATAATCTAGACAAAAAAAAATTAAAGCAGATTGGTCCATTATTATGTATGATTGTGCCTATCTGTTACCACTGGCATTTTTTTACAGGCAATATGGACTGAAAAATTCTTAATCTTGAAAGATTTGATTTTCTTCTGCTCTCCAATAGCAAACACTGTAAAAAAGATCAACATTATCTTCCATGGACTATATCAGCTGTTGTAAGAAAGACCATTACAAAAAACTGGAAATCAAAGATTTGAAGAATTCATCTCACCATTAGAATTCTGTCTAATAAGGATTTAGAAAAAAAAAGCAAAAATGTATATCATCAGTTGTCTACAATACCTGGGCAAAAATTCAACAACTTTTGGACATTTGAATCTATGTATTGTGTTAATATGTTTGAAAAGAATCTCACTTATCTGTATGCCATGCATGTTCTGTATATAGCATAAATAGTTAATGGAGGGAATTCAATAAAGCCTACATGGAGTGATTTTCCATGTAGGCATAGTGGCACAGAGCTTACATGAAGGTAAGCTGCTGTGCAATCCAGTAAACAGAGCAGAGGTGCGTGCACGAGTGTGCGGATACTGAAGTGCCCGTGGCATGCAAATTACTTCATAAACAGGTGAATTGCATGCAAATGAGGTTGTTTTGTGATCCAGGAAGCAGATAGGTATTCATACAGATCTTGTGTTGGTGGTAGAAGTGTACATGGAAAATGTCCACGTACAAGAAAGTAAAAATTGAACAGGGGCTATAAAACCCCATTTAAAAGGTCAGAAATGTCATAGTAGGCACAGATATGTGCAAAATATGCCCTGTGAGTCATACAAATAATGCAAACTTATATAATATAATGTTTTTTTAATACCCATATTATGTTTATGCGACACTCAGCAGCGCACAAACATGCCGCTATGCAAAAAATAAATATTAAAAATTGTAAACATTAAAATTAAAATATATGTGAGAATAATGCATTATAGGGCCCTGCATGGAGTATGTACAATGGTAGATTTCAATGGTTGCTAAGGAGGCAGGCCCTGGAACAGTGAAGTGTCCAGGTTGTGTGCATGGATCTGTATGGAAATGAGTTGGGGTTACTCAATAGCAAAAATGGGCCACTGTGTCTGCAGATAAAATCTGTGTTGCCCCAGAACCATGCTGGTGTCCACAGAAGAGCTAGCTGATATCAAAAGAGGGTGTTTCAATATATGAGTAAGCAGATTGGAGCTCAGCGGTATCAGTTTGAATGGTGCCCCACTGAGCTAAGCAGGGGGTGTGTCCAGTGCTGCTAAGCTTTGTTTAGCTGAGGGACACATGGTTTAGCTGGTTTAAGCTAGGCTGAGCATACCCATGCATGGGGGTGTGTCCAGACTGCTGAGCAGTGTTTATACCAGCACCGCAGGTTTGCGCACCATGCCTCAGTGCTTAGCAGGGAAGGCATTTTAAAAAAGGAAATAGCCTGGGAAAAGTCAATCATGTATAAATTACTGATAAGCCCTGTTCCACTGATGCTGGGCCATTCAAACCCCTCAAGGATATACATGGCAGGTGGAATGCATCATAGTTAGCCAATCAAGCAGGCTGAATCTGCAGCATGCCACCATAAAGTATGCACACACCCTACAATCTGAATTTTCCCCCATACTCTGCACCATTGGAGTAGAGACTTGGGAATTTTAACTGACAGAATGCTAGGGGCTGCTGCTGATTTTCTATATCTGTATGTGCAAGAGACTGAGGTCAGTGCTGATGCTGCTGCTGACAATACGCCTAGTCTGAGAAGGAGAAGAGTGTTCAGGCTCAGGGTAACCTTCCAAGAGCTACATGAGCTGGAGATTGTAGACTGCTACAGGGTGGACAGGGACATACTACAAGATGTCACCAAGCTCTGCTGCCCTCAACTCAGACCTTTACCAACAGAGGAGAGCCCATCCCAGTAGAAACAAAGGTATGTGTAGCCCTTAGAATACAAGCTACATGTACTTTTTAAAGATCAACTGGGGACATGATGGGGGTCTCACAGGCAGCTGCATCCAGGGTACTCCACCAGATCCTGGCTACCATGCAAACACATCTGAGTGAGCACATTTATTTACTCCCCCCACTCTTGAGGAGAGGGTCAGTAGTATGCATCTCTTCTACCATATAGCACAATACCCTGAGGGACTGGGTGCCATAGACTGCACTCATGTACACATCAAAGCACTGCCCAGTGAGGAGGGTAGAGTCTAGGTCAACCACAAGGGTTATCAATCCATCAACTGCCAGATCATGTGCAATGCCCAGGGCATTATCAAGAGTGTGTGTGCTGGCAGCCAGTTATCATGACTCCCATATCTGGCATGCATCACAGCTGTACCAGATGTTTGCCGGGGGGACATCCCATATGGCCATCTACTGGGGATGCTGGCTACACATTGGAACTGTGGATGTTGACACCCATTACAAATGCACACACACCTACCGAAGAATGCCATAATGAGGCACAAGCACAAACTAGGAACATCAGAGAGCACAAGTTTGTGTTGCTTAAGTCACGGTTCTGCTGCCTCAATATATTTGGTGGAGCCCTGCAGTACTCTCCAGCCACATGTGCACAGGTATTCATAGTATGTGCCATGCTACACAATATCATCCTGTGGAAACAGTTGCGGCAGGATCATCATAGGGAAAGGGCACACAGCCCCCCACCAGTGCCAAGATCCCCACAGTCACACCTACAGTGGGATTTGGAGGAGGAACTCCCTGGAGATGTCCCTGTAGGCAGACATAAGCATGCCCAATATGCCTTGGACTTGACAAAGAGGCAGTGCATAGCACATGCACTGACAACCTATGGTCCTAGGGACTGACACCTCACTGGACTCACACACATAGTAAAGAGGATGCCAGCCACACCACACAACCTGTACCTTACCATGTATTGGCTGTGTACTGTGAAATCAGACAGAGTCAGCCCTGAAGCACTGTTATGTCAACTGCTGCATTCACGAGGTAAGTCACTCTCCTTTACAACAAATGTATGGGGTACTAGACTATGGTAGCATATGTATGGGCCTGCTGCATGTATGCAAGAGAACAGAGTGGGATACTTGGCTACATGCAGAGAACTAACAGCTGTGTGGGACAACAGGTAGTTGTCCAATACTGGCTTCCCCATAATATGCATTAGGCCACAAGGCAGCAAAACCCAGTGAAGTATGCAAGGGAAATCCCAAACAGCGATGTCAAAGGACAAAAGCATGACTGTCAATGCTAGAGTCCCCTACCCCCAACACAGCCATGTTCCCATACAACTGCAGTAACAGTATGTTTGCAAGGATATAGCAGCAGACCACGCAATCTGAGGGCTGTCCCAAACAATCTGACTACATGTTCTATTTCCACAATGTGCAAGGGTCAAAGTGTATGTCTGTCTGCTGTTGTTAGTGTCAGGAATTAAACTTCACTTTCTGGTGGCTGGTGTAGCTCAGTGGGTAAGTTCATTAGCATGGTTGATGGTGTTCATGGTTCGAAGCTAGCTGCACCTACAATTTTGCATGTCAGGTACTCCTATGGTAGGAGTCCCACAGACAATAAATATGATACAATCTGTTACTGCAAGAAAGCTGGACAAAGGCAGAGACAATGAAGAGACAGGGGGGCACAGCTATGGACATTACACATACTCTAATTAACCTA